>NW_024500572.1:560400-562023 GCF_017590055.1 Onychostruthus taczanowskii
AAAAAAAAGAAATAAAAAAAAGAGAAACAACTTCACAGAAAAAAAAAAATAAAATAAAAAAAAAAAGAGGAACAACTTGGCGGGAAGGAAAAAAATGAAATAAAAGAAGAGGAACACTTGTGGGAAGGAAAAAAATGAAATAAAAGAAGAGGAACACTTGTGGGAAGGAAAAAAATGAAATAAAAAAAGAGGAACACTTGTCGGGAAGGAAAAAAATGAAATAAAAGAAGAGGAACACTTGTGGGAAGGAAAAAAATGAAATAAAAGCAGAGGAGCACCTGTGGGAAGGAGCAGGGCGCTGCAGAGCCGGGCGCGGCGCCCGGGGCAGCCCCGCGGATGCTCCGCAGGCGCGGCCGTCCCGCCCCGGCAGCGCGCCCCGCGCAAATTTGCTCGAACGCAAATGAGGGCGCAAATGTTTAAACGCAAATGAGCCAGCCTCAAAGCAGGGCGGCTCAAAGCTCAGAAGGGTTCTTTCTTTCTTTCTCTCTCTCCCTCTTTTTTTTTTTTCCCTCCTCTAAAGAAGACAGAAATACGGTTGGTTATTATCGAAGTTATTGCTACAAAGAATTTTGAAATTAAAAGATAAGCTTTCAGAGGAAGCTCAGTAATTTTCATAAAGAAGGACTTGAAACAGATGTGCCCTCTTTAATCGGGGTGTGCTTGAAAAAATATAAATGCATTTTTAACATAGCAGGGGGAAAAATCACGTGGTAACACATTTGTCTCCTGGGCAAAAATGATTTTAGAAAAAAGTCTCTGTGCATTAAGTATCTTACAAATAGCCACCACTGGAACTTTCTTATCTAGCAAAAACTCGGCTGATTGATCAGTCAATGTTTAGAAGGCAGGAAAATATCTTACATCGTTTCCTCTTTTTTCCTCTTTTTTTTCTTTTTTTTTTTCACTGTGCTTTTTTCCTGTTTGTATAAGCACTAAAGTGAATTAACATCTTCACTAGGGCCAATACATGGCAGTGAGGAAACTCCTGGAACTGACTGATTTACCCATTGCCTTTCTTTTCAGTTACATTTCTTAACATAATTCCTATATCCAATAGAATGCCATGCCAGGACCCCAGCCCCTCATTCCCAGGGACCCCAGCCCCTCATTCCGGGACCCCAGCCCCTCATTCCGGGACCCCAGCCCCTCATTCCGGGACCCCAGCCCCTCATTCCGGGACCCCAGCCCCTCATTCCGGGACCCCAGCCCCTCATTCCGGGACCCCAGCCCCTCATTCCGGGACCCCAGCCCCTCATTCCCAGACTCCAGCCCCTCACTCCCGGACCCCAGCCCCTTTTCCCTGCAGCAGGAGGTCTCTCTGCCCGAGCAGCCTCTCTGCTGAGCTGCTGCTGCTGCTGCAGGCCTGGCAGGAGCAGCTCAGCCAGGGGGGAAGGTTCTCCAGCCCCCAGAGGAAGGTTTTGCCCTTTGCAGCTCCACAGAGCCTGACAAGGGGCAGGATGGTGAAACACCTTTCCAACGCAGGGAGGCACAAGTGGCTGCTGGGCTTTCCTTTGGCAAACACAAGTCAGAGCCTGGGTATGCTCCCAACAGCCTTTACAGCCTTTGCAGGTGACTTTTCCTTTTTTTTTTTTTTTTTTTTTTTTTTTTTTTTTTTTTTTTTTT
>NW_024500572.1:562646-583347 GCF_017590055.1 Onychostruthus taczanowskii
CTTTTTTTTTTTTTTTTTTTTTTTCTTTTTTTTCTTTTTTTTCTTTTTGGGAAGCTGCTGGATTTTTTGAGTGGGTTGCTGCTGCAAATGTCTGCTGAGATGGCTGGAAGCACAGAGGTCCCCTTTCCATGGGGCTTCCCTCTGATTGCATGGATGGGGGAGCAAAAGGCAGGGCCCACTCGTAGCTGGGTGGAAGGTCTGCTCCTCCTTATTTTGTATGAATATAAATTCTTGCAGTCAAATCTGTGCATTTAAGAGTGCAGTCACATAGGCTGAGATATTATTTTGCTGTGCACACAGCTATGAAACCTGATCCTGCAAATCTGAGGGCTGTAAATATGCCATGGATTTCGAAGGGAGTTGTCTGGTTGTGAGGAATGTGCTCCTTCCATTACCAGTTGTGTCAGCTGACAGCTGGACTCACAACTCAGTCACAGAACAATAAAACAGCACCTAATTATTAGAGGGAGTCAGCACAGAGGGAGACCTGCTTTGACATTTGCCCATTTATGACTTAAATATTATGGCTCTCCAGCAGCAGGAGACATAAAAAGCACCTATTATCCAGTTTTCCTTTTGTATAAGCAAAATAATGCTCTTGATACACACTACAGCTCTTCTAATGAAAGAGTCACAGTAAATAAATTTGCTGAAGAAAAATGAGATGCCAAATGCAAATGTTTCTGCCTGTAGAACACAGAAATCATGAGGCTTGAGGTGAGTGTAGCCTCAAGAGCTGCATCATTTCCCTGTGAACATGAATATTTCGGTTTGGAATTCTCACTTGAATCTAATAGCAGAGTGTTGGTGTAAAAGCAAGGTGAAGTTCCTTCTGCTGTGTTCAGAGCCCGTTTTCCAGGCTGAGTGATGACTGCTGCTCTCTCACTCCATGTGTTTTCACAAACCCAGCTGCTGCCCACAGTCGTGTGTGGATCATAAACTCCAGCTTCTCTGCGTGCCACAGCAGAGCTCATTCCTGAGCCTCAGAAGGGACCCACACAAAAATCCTGAGCGTGGACAGCAGGTGGGTCACCCTTGGGTAGGCCAGGCAAAGAGGGGACACTCCGTGCCCACAAAGGGGCTCTTGGCACTGCTCAGCCCCCTGGTTCTCTGCCCTGGCTGCAGCTCCCTCAGCTCTATCCCTCCTCAATGACAAAACATTGAAATGCTCTGAAATTATAAGTGCAAAGTCAGATTCTTCTGTTTTCTTTTTGATCCAGGAGCCCTTCAGGTGGTTCTCTGAGCTTTCCACGGTATTTCAGGTCACACCCTGCCTTGCTGCTGGAGTTCTGCTGCTCCATCAGTGCCCTCAGAGTGGCTCACACCCAATGGAAATGCAGCTGACCACCAGCCACAGGAACCTGCAGGGGCTGCAGCCATGACGTGCCTCCCTAGTGAGAGCTGCAGTGATTTTTGGGATCGTTTCAGTCCCACAGATCTCTCCTGTACAGACAGGAATTTACTACAGCTTTGCCCTTGCAGCCCATTGCAATATTTACTTTTTGCACTTCTGGAAAAAGGGCCCAGTCTCACTTGCCATTCTCCCAGGGGATGACTCACTGAGTCAGAAAGTGGAACAGCATTTGGGCCAAAACTCAGTGTATTTCAAAACAGTCTGCTGTTATTGGTGTACCTGTCAAAGGTCTTTGCAATTCTTTTAACTGAAAATTATTCTGGCTTCTTCAGCTTCATCACAACTTAATCGTATAATAAGACAACATTGGTTAAAATTAAGAAAATATTAGTTAGACTGAAACCATAATTAAAACCAGTCCTTGATGTTATAAGAGCTGTACACCATTTTTAAGGTATAATTGATGTCATGATGATTTATTTAATCTATGCACAGATTTTGCTAAATATTTTAAACACTTTACGTTTTTCTTTTTAGGGAACAGATCATCAGAGTGGAGGGATTTCTGCAGTTTAGTTTACACACATTTTATGGTCAACTTCATTTCAAGTTCTGTTATGCAGAATAGGAAATACCTGTTGATTCTGTTCATGCAGAGGATGGGGTTGGTCTGAGCTGTGAGCTCTGAGGTGCCATTGATTGCTCCACACAACCACAGTCTGGTACTCGGATGTCCCACATCTGTGAAATGAATCAGGAAATTTCAGCTGGATTTGGGTCCCAGCCAGCGCAGCATTTGTAGTGCTGGCATTTTTGATCTGTCATATCAGCTGTAAGAGACAACAAGGATGAAGTCCCCTTCATGATTTGCTTTCAAAACGGAATTGATTCCTACAGCCAAGTGCATTAATCATGGTTGGTTACTTAACACAAGTTTCAGATTTGTGAAGTAGTTTTTGAAGTGAGCGTTACCCTGTGTTTTCCTTAAGAATGATTATTCCAGCCAGGCTGCATGGGGCTACCAAAGCAGTGGGGTTTTATCCTCAAGCCAGAGAGAAGTGGGGCAGCTGGGCTCTTGATTTCTGCTTTTTTAAGTGAGTGTTACCCCCGTGTTTTCCTTAAGAATGATTACTTCCAGCCAGGCTGCATGGGGCTACCAAAGCAGTGGGGTTTTATCCTCAAGCAGTGGGGTTTTATCCTCAAAAATTGATTTCTGCAGCATGTCTGACCTGCAGTCCCTGGAGAGCCCCAGTGAGATCACAACTCCCAGTTCCTACAGCCATGAATACATTACTTAAGGGCTGCTTACACCGAGGGTTGTGCCATATCTTTTTTTGCAATATCTCTGCACACGAGCACGTGCTTTGGCATTCTACCCTTACACAAATGATGCCGCTGTCAAATCTTAGTTCAGGCAGAGAAAAAGTAATTTCTTATTTTTCGTATTTCAGCACTCAAGGAGGACCTGCTCCTGAATGCAGGCTCATCTGTTCCCCTTGCTGACTGCATGGAGATGTCACTGCTGCTGTGCTCCTCACTCCTTCCCCGGAGGGGAAACTCTCTCCTGGGTTAGGATTTAGCTGCAGAGAGGAAGTAAGAACTGAAGGAACTAAGGAAAGGAATGGCAGCTTCATTTTAGTTGGATAAAAGGCTGAGACATACCTATCTCTCACATCAAGCAGAGATTAAACAGAAAAGGCAACACGAAATAGGGATGAAATAATTTTTCACAGAGTGCTCTCTCAGCATAAAGGAATTTAAAGGAAATTATGTCTGTAGGATGCCACGGAACAGTGGCAGAGCTGTGCAGCTGAGGCAGAAGAAAAGCAGCGGTGGGTTCAGAGGAAGTTTTGGGGGTACACGGCCTGAGTGGAAACAGCCTTTGCTTGGTTTGAAAATCCCAGTGCTCTCATGCTCAGATTTCACAAACTCCTTCACGAGAAGAGAGAGGTTCCTTGAGGAGGTACTTGGAGTGTTTTTCCTCAGGATTTCTCCTCCCCACAGTTTCTGGTGGCCTGAGCAGCGCTGTGGCCGGGCCAGCTGGCAGAGGTGACTTTGCGGGTGTCCTGCAGGCACAGCCCTGCTCAGGGCTCCTCCCCGGGGAATCCTCCCTCCTTTGTGGCACGGTGCTGTGCAGCACCCCGCAGGAGAAGCCTTGGAAGTACCAGGTGATGGCCAGACCGTGCAGGCTGATCAGGGAGGTGAAGCTCTGCAGCCCTGGGGAGGGGAGGACAGGTCTGTGACATTATCAGCCTCAGCTCTCTGTCCAAGAAGGAAATGATTTGCTACTTAGAAATGCATTTTAATCCCTTGCATCAATATTAATTTCACTCAAGGAAACAAAATCACTCCACAAGCTTACACACATGGGTAGGAACGGTGATCTTTTCCAAAAACATGCTCGTACTGCCGATTTCCCAAGCCCTGGGTCCCCTAGAGCCAAACCCGTGCACTGCTGCGTGCCTGTGGCCCCGATGCTTTATGTATGAGAAGGTAATGGATTGTGCTTCTAAAAGGAAAAACGGGAACAATATTAAATTATTCTCCCACTTAATTAAAAGCATAATTATTAAAGGAACGGCTAGATGGAGAGCCCAGATTGCGTGAGCAGAAAAGCTCCGACGTTCAGCGCGTGCTCTCCGGGGCTCAGCCGTGGGATCCTGCCTGAGCAGCACTGCTGCTGCTGCCCTGGAACCTGGGCCAGGTTACAGCAATAACTGCAAGCCCCCCAGGAGCCCAGCTCAGAAATTTTTGTATGTTCTCAGGAGACAAAGATGAGTGATCATCAAAGGCAGAGGAACACAGCATGACTGTCATAAGCCTGAAGTTACAACTTAGACATGCAATAGAAAATATCACGGGTACCTCTCCAGTGCATAGCCTGTAGTAATTAAAAACTTGATCCCTGCTGTTTTATCATCTCATTAGCAATGGGGGCACAAGACTTTTATCCTTGTTTGTCAGGAATCAAACATACCAGAGGAACTCTGATTATAAATTGATGAAAGTAAAGTTAAACTTTTAAATAAGAGCAGTTTCAGTTCACAATGTTTTGAAAGCTGATGAAAGAGATCTCATTTTAGTAAAAAATAATACCCAAGTCCAGCACAGACAGTAGAGGTCAGTGCTGGGAATAGGACATGCAAGGGCATTTGGAAAGGGCATGCACTTGTAAAATGTACTGGGTGAGAAGGAAATACAAGCCCTTTCTGATAGTTCTGATACAACAGGTTTGAAACCTGTGAAATATTTTAACTCTTCAAGCATTTCACAAAGCTCAGGCCTGTGCCAGTTTTCCTTGCACAGAGTTTGTGGGCAGAGGGTGCTGAGCCAGTGAGAGCAGTGCTGGTGTGTTCCTGTTCATGATAAACTCTATTTGAGCAGTGCTGGTGTGTTCTTGTTCATTATAAACTCTGTTAGAGCAGTGCTGGTGTGTTCCTGTCCATGACAAACTCTGTTAGAGCAGCAGCAGTGTTGCCTTCCTCACACACGCTGCCAACAACCTGCTCAGCATTTGTTTCAACCCTGCAGGGTTCTGTGTAATTGAAAGCCTCTTGAAATCAATGCAGAAGATCCTAGTTGGGTTTGAATCAATCCCTTCAAGGAGAATTCTTCAAGTAGCTCCACCATGGCTCTGTGTTTTCAGAAATATTGTCACTTTATTGCATTTTAATGCATTCCTGACCTGAGCACTGCCCAGCATTGAACTGGGCAGAGGCAAATTTGGTGGGAGAGGACTGACGGTATCATTCTTTTCTTTTATTTGATACCATCTGAAATCACATTTTTCCCCCCTTTTTTTCTCCCATGAATCTCTGTTTCTCCTTCCCTTTCTTCTTCTTCTTAAGATGTGTGCCTCTGCTGTCGGAGGTCTAACAGGGGAATGTGTCTGAGGCACTGTGCTGATTTTATTAACAAGTTCTTTATCCCAATGAAAAAGCTGGACCTGTGTCTTTTCATACTGAGTAGGAAGCCACCCTTGATGTTTTGGGTCATTATCAGGAAGGATACCATTCATTATTTCAGAGCAATGGTGAATCAAAAGTAAAGAATCTGAATAATTTTTTCTTTCAGCCTGGCAAAAGACAGGTCCTTTAAGCCAAGAAGACTAATCAAGAACTCAAGGACTTTTTTCAAGTCACAAGGCAAGCAATGAGAAACAAAGCAGAAATGATGATATAGTAACTCATTATTTCACTGTGATTACTTCATGGGCTATAAAGTTATCAGATCCAGCAGAATTCATTATGTCTGAGCAAATGATCCATCAAAGACAGAAGAGAGTTACATGTTGAACCAGCTTCTCTCACAGAAAATTGTGTTTTTAAAATATTGTTTTTACAGCAGATAAGTGAGATGGTTCCTTAAACAATCTCTCAGGAGCATAAAAACTCAGACTTATTCCAAATGAAAAATAAAGACCTAGCTAGAGAATTTTCTGTAAAGTTACAATGAAGGATTTATTTCTCAAGACAGAAAAAATGTACTTGAAATTTTGACCACTTAATTAAATTGAAATCGATCTCACAGAAAAGTGACAGAAGGGAAATCTATTTCAGAACTGAGCAAAGCTGACTTATTGAAGTCATTGTCACTATGCAAAGTGTGCAGGCAAGAATTTAATGGGACCCCATGAAGAAACAGATAGTTCACTAAAAGTTCTGTGAAATCATGAAAGTTCTGCTCTTATTTTTTTTGAATTGCAGTTTTTGAAGGGATGTGAAGCTTTCTACCTCAGGGCCTAGCTCAGGCTCCAAGGGCTGTTCCCTTGGGCATCAACAGCAAACCCAGCTGGCCCGGGATTCCAGAGTGCCTGCAGCACTGCAGGGCACTGAGCCCTGCCTAAACCCAGGGGCTGCTGAGCCCTGCCTAAACCCCGGGACTGCTGAGCCCTCCTAAAACCCAGGGGCTGCTGAGCCCTGCCTGAACCCCGGGACTGCTTTCCAGGAGGATTTCTCCCAGAGTTGTTTTTCTCCTTTCACTACCCGACAAGTGGTCCAGATTAAGGCTTGAGTGCTTCCTGCAAATATGGAATGCCTGCAAAAATAAAACACATCTTAAACAGGGTGAGGACTGGGTCAAGTCTATCTGCTGTAACAACTGTTTGAGCTGAGCAGAGCACAGAACAAAGTCTGGAGTACAGATCTCTTTCTATAAACAAACTGTAAACATTGTCATGGAGAAACTGAAGAAGTCTCTTAAAATCATATATGTACCAGCAACATATAAATCAGGCCTACCATGTAGCAAGTAAAACAAATGCTATTATTACCTTTTATTTTCTTTTTTGGCACTGCTATTATTTAAAATGCGTCTCTTTCTTCTGAGATGAGGAGAAACACTTCATTCCCAGGCACAGAGGAGAATTTCAGAGATAAATATGTTTCTGACTCACCTAAATCAAAGCTGACCCTGTGGTTGAAGCTGGTGAAAAAAAAATGAAAAAAAAAAAATAAAAAAAGAAAGTAAAAGAAAACTGTTCCCCTTCTCTGTAAGCGGAAAAGAAACTTCAGCAGAGATAGTGTAAGAAAGGAAAGCAAGATTGCTCACCCCTGACCAGCTCTTTTAGGATCTTATCATTAATAGAACATTTAACAGGCAGCTGTCTCAAGCTGAACCAGCCATTCCCCTCCTGGAAAGTCTTTTTGCTTTGCCAAGCTGAAACCCCTTCTTTTCAAGATAAACGTTCTGCAGAGCGAAGCGTGAATGCAGTGAAAGCCACAGGGATGCAGCCGGGCTAGAGAGGGTGCTGGCACCCTCCCGGGGCTCTGGAGCCAGCTGGGTGCTGCAGCTCCCTCTGCCAGGGATGCTTGCTGGCAAAACTCAAATCAGCTCCCTGCTGGTGGCATCGGACAAGCCCCCCGTCCAGGAGGGACACCCTGGTCCCTCCTGGGACACCCAGGGGACACCCTGTCCCTGCAGGCCTGCTCAGGTTCTGGCAGGGACACTGCTGGAGAACTTGCTCCCTGTCCCGTCCAGCTGGGAACTCTGCCAGGAAGCTTGAGAGATGGAGCAAATGAATCTTTCAGGGCAGGAATTCCTTTTGTTAGGTAGGAGCCATTCCACCTTGGACAGATGCAGTTCACACAGCTGCTCAAATGGAATCATTGCATTTTGGGTTGTTTGCATTAGTTGCCATTATTTATTACACACACAGAGGAACACATTAGAAGAAAATAATTCAGGTTGAAGTCAGGCAGTTAAAGCCAAGAAAATGCCAGGAGCTGGGATGCTGGTGGAGCAGCATTAGCTTCCTGCTGTTCACACATGATGGCAGAGTTATAATTACAGAATTGCATTTTTTTCCAGAGAAGCCAGGCCTCCCCCAGTGGTTCGGGGCCTCCCTGTACCTCCAGGGCTCCTGTGTTGCCTCCACTTCATGGACACCTCTGGCAGGTTTGGGACAGGGTTGTTCCTTCCATGGACCTTCCTGCAGCACTTCTTCTAAACTCACACCTTCAGCCTCTGTGGAGACAAATAACAGCATTATTGCCACTCGGTTTGCCAGAATGTTTTGGATCCTTCACCTTAGTCCCAGAGGTGACTGAAGCAGTCGGCTGAGGTCACACATTTTGGGACAAACAGACACAGCTTGGCAGGACTGTGAGCACTGAAAGGTGGCTCATAAAAGGAGGCATTGGGCACCCTGCCTTGCCAACAGTGCACCTGGCTCCATTTGCTGTTTTGTCAGGAAACGTGTGCTTCCTCTTGAAAAACACCCAAAAAGGATAATGGTCATGCCCTTTCCTCCTGCCCCAGAAATTTATGGACTAGCTCAGACAAATAAAAGACATAGTTTATTAGAAGTCAGGGGGACATTATCCATCACAGCCACAGTATAATAGACTTCTCCTGAAAAGGGTTTGGAAGGAGGAATTTAAGACATCTGTCATATTTGGCATATGCGAGAATGTATATACACCTTATGCAAACACTGGTGGATTACATGTAAATTTTGTGATGAATGCTGAATGTGGCCCAGAGGGAACAGTTGGCAGAGATAATGGATAGAGGCATGACAGGGAGATGCTGGGTGAAATACACTTTGGGGAATGTAGCCAAATTTATTTGCAGTTGTTATGCCTGATGTAAGAAGAAAAGAGCCTTCCCAGGGACAAACGGGAGATATCTGTTTAATTTGGTAATTCGGATTGGAACGGGCAGATCCAGAGTGCTGCCTCAGGGGAACAAATGCCAACGGATCAAATGAAGCAGAAACTTCCAACTACCCTGCGTTAGTACAGTCTGCATTTGAAAAGTGCCTGCTCCTTTTAGATGCACTGAACGTTTCCCTGATAAAATTCCCAGCTGGAACTTTCTCGCAGCAGGACAGGGAGAGCAGGGGCAGGAGCTGGAGCCCTGCTGGGCCCCGCTCTGCCTGGTCACTTTGCCTGCGTCGCTCCCTGTCCCTGGAGGGACGGGGCTGGAGCTGCTTGTTCCTCTGGAAGGGAGGAATCCTTCCAGGCAATGCGGTCTGCCTGTGCACACTCACACACTCACACACTCACACACACACACACTCACACACAATCACACACACACCGAGCAGGGCTGAGCTCTCAGCACACCCTGAACCCATCCCAGGCAGCCCCGAGCCCTGCATGCTCCTGCTGCTCCTCTGCCAGGCAGGGCAGCCCAGCCTGCAGCCCACTGGGGCACCACTGGCACCACTGGGGCACCAGAGGGGCACCACAGGGACACCACAGTGCCACCTCAGGGGCACCACAGTGGCACCACAGTGGCACCACTGGCACCACAGGGGCACCAGAGTGGCACCACTGGGGCACCACTGGGGCACCACTGGCACCACTGGGGCACCACAGGGGCACCACAGGGGCACCACAGTGGCACAGCCCCTGCAGAGAGCTGGCCACAGACCTGTGCCACCCACAGCAGTGAGCTTTGATTGCCATGCACACAGACCCCGGGGCTGGGGAGGAATGGAAAGGAGCCGCAGCAGGGCAGGGCAGCAGGGGAGACATTTCTGCCTGCTGGGGGATCTGTTTCTTCTCCTGGGATGCATAAAGTCCGTATTTCACCAGAGCCACTGCTGGTCCAAGCGCTCTGGCACGCTGGGAAAGCAGTGATTTGTATCTGAGCTGAAAGCACAGGGCAAACAGGAGCAGTGCTGCAGACTTCAACCTCGTGCAGACACTGACACGATTTTTGGAGCAGCTTTTGCGTGTCTGAAAATTGACATATTACTGGTAGCAGCACAAAAGGCCCCCTCTTTCAATAGCTGTTCCTCAGCAATCAGTGTCCAACCCTTAATGTTTTCTTTTGTTGAAAAAAAAATCAGAAAAACTAAAATAAACCACAATCTGGTTCTGTGCCAACAATATTAACCAGCTTCTTTTAGAGCCTTTGAAGTTAGCAGGGGGCATCCAATCTTGTGGTGCAAGTAAAGAATGATACTTTAAGCGATTCCTTTTCATCCCTTTAACTTAATGAAAGATTAATAGCCTTGTTATTTTTGTTTCTGCTTTATTTTTATATTCGGGGAGGGGGAGAATTTTTGGCACTTGTTGAAACTGAAATGTTGCCTATAATGATTTTATGGATCAGTGAAGCACTGAGTTGTTTGGGTGTTGGGTTTTTTCCCCTGTCTGTGAATCCTGTTTAACAATGCAAGGCACAAACAAAGTTATGTACTGTAAGTTCAGAAAAATAGCCATGCATTTGCTTTTGGGAAGCAGGAGGAAGAAGGGGGAAGGAAGCTTTTGGAGTGCACAGACCTAAAAGAAAAAGTGAGGGGGGGCTTAGGGAATCTTTTCAGTGAAAGAGCTGAGGATTAGTTATAAAAATGTAATCCACTTCCTAGGGAAGAAAGCAGCTTTGTGTCGCTGCTGGCTGTGCAGACACACTGTGGGCTGTAGAGCCACCCTTTTTTGTACAGCTCCAAGCAGAGCCAACACGGCAGCATTGCTGCCTCGCCGTCACCATCCGGGGGTGGGAGATGGGCAGGTGATTCTCTGTTTCCATGGCATGTCCCTCCTGGGGACAGCATGGTGATGGGAGATGGGCAGGTGATTCTCTGTTTCCATGGCATGTCCCTCCTGGGGACAGCAGGGCTCCCAAATGCCTCCTAAAATGTGATTGCAGCCCTCTGCTCCCCTGGGTTTGGCTGCACTGGGCAGTTCTGTGGTACCAGGGGTGGTACCCGTGGCACCAGGGGTGCAGCTGCAGGTGAGACACGTGGGGAGCGCAGGGCGGGCACTGGGATGTTGTGGGACCTGCAAGAGTTTCATTTGAACAGCTAAGGGTCTGGCCAGGCACATCCCTGAGCCTGCTCAGCATCAAAAGGGGAAGTGCAGCTGCAGCTTTTGGGGTTATAGCTCATATTTTGATTTTGAGCATGGGGAGGATGAATCCAATGAGGACCATGACAATTGAGCATAATAATAATGATATTAATAATAATACTCTGAATAAAGCTATTATAATCACCAGGTACAGTGTGGTTTATACCTTTGGATCCCTCTACACACAATAAACCTAGGGCAGAGTGTGCATTTCCACTGGAGCTTCAGCAAGATTTACCCTGAATACATCTTTACCATTATATCTATGTCTATCTATCTATATATATACACACATATATAAAATATAAATCATAGCCATATCATTATAATATATATATATGCTTATGATGTATTAAATGACTGTATTGAATAAATTACTCTCAGAATCATGCAGAGCTTGGTGACAGAGCCAGAACCCTGTTCCAGATTTCTCATCTCCATAGCCAGGATTTTATCCGTTTATCCAGCACAAAGATTCAGAATTTCACATTAGCATTACAGCTAATGAGATCCCTGCAGCATCCTGTAGCCAGCATTTACAGCATTCCTAAATTTTTGGGGATCTGCTTTTCTTCAGCTTTTCGGTGCATCCTCACAGTGAATTTTGCACTGATGCCACTTTAACCGTGGAGTGCCCACCTGGCAGCCCCAGCCCCTCCTGACACAGAGCCCTCTGACAGCACAGCCTGACACACTTCACAAGTTGTCTTCACCAGAATTCAGAGGCAAGAATGTCCCAAAGTACGGAATAAAACACATCGCTGCTCTTGATAACTCCTCTGTTTCAAATGAGAAATCACAGCAGTGTAATGCTGTAAAAATTAGACAGAATTTTTCTGCTATTATACCAAACAGCCTGCTTAATAAATGGGTAATGAAAAAGAATAATTTATTACAGCTTGTGAATTTTGACAGTTCTAAAAAGATGTTCTTAGAGTTTCCCCAAAGGGAGAAGAAGAATGTTTCTTCCTTAACATACTGGCGTTAGATGTAATTTCTCTGTCTGTAGAATTTTGCTCCTGCCTGGTAGAAGGGATTAGATTTTTTTCTTACATCATAACCTATTTTAAGCAATTATAATCTATGGGTAATAAATCATTTTCATTCACCTCTCATGGGGAGAGAAAAGATGTGAGAAAGCGTTCTGGAGTTTTAATTTATATCAATGTTTGCATTACTATTAAATGAATTAAACGGGTTCTACAAGTGTTCTCTCATAGATCTACAATAAATTATGGAGCATCTCAACCTAAGTCATTTAATTGTCTCTTTTACCAGCTTTTTGTGTTGTTTTGTTAATTTTTTTAGCCGGGTAGCACAAACAGTTATGAAACACACTGCAAAGCTCTGGAGCCCCCTGGGCATTGCAATGTAGGACAGGATTCCTCCCCGGGAGCACAGCTGTCCCTGGGGCTGCAGGAGCTGCAGAGCCCCCCGGGCAGAGGAGCCCTGCAGGCTCTGACCCCCGGGAGCCCTCCCCAGGACCCTTCCTGGAGGGAGCTGGGGCTTTTCACCGTGGTTTGTTCTGCCTTGTCTTCTGGCAGCATGGTGTAATTACTGTGCTGGGAGATCTTTCAGATGGCAAGAGGGAGGAACTAAAGTAATCACTCTAAACACGTGAAGGCAGAGCTGGGGCAAAACATACATTCATGGGGATAAATATTTGGATTTATGTTCCACACGTTCCTTGAAGGAACCTTGAGAGGCATCCACAACCAGGACTGCAAGCACTGGAACAAGGCTTGCTCCTTGCCAGCCAGACCTTAGGGCTGCATTCAGTTTGAATCATTAATTGTATACAACCTAAATGTCAAAATGCTAATCACAACAGTAAGGAAGACCCACACAAAATTTCCCAAGCTTAAGATGGTTTTCAGACGTGCAGCTGGCACAGTGAGACACCAGATTTACCTGAGGAGAGCTGGGCACAGCTGATAAAAGCAGCCTGGGCTGGCAGGAGCATCCTCCCCTGCTGTCCCCTGCCCCTTCAGGCCACAGCCCCTCCCTGGCTCCTGGACTCTTCCAGCTTCTTCTGTTTTGCTGTCACTCTGAGGGGACTGAAGGAGACACAGGGATTTTAAAACAAGCCACAGGAGCAAAACATACCAGAGCAAAGAGTGACAGGAAGGACCTGAGGACAGGGCTGTGTGGCTCGTGGCTGAATTAGGAGCAGCTGATCCACGTGCAGGCACAGTCGTGGAGCCCCCAGCACTGCTCCCCACAGTGCAGCTCCATCCTCTGCTGTTCCTTCAGTAGAGATTCTACCCCAGAGCATCTGCAGACTTTGATTTGGATCCAGGGACTTGCTAAACAGCTGGAAAATGCAAAAAGCTGAATGGGGATTCTGTGTTATGAATTTTCTTCTCTTCCTGAGTGGGGGAGTCGGGCACAGGACGAGGCAGTGCCAAGGTGAGCCCAGACTGGGGCAGGAGAGCAGCTCTGGGCTGGGCACTTGCAGGTCTCACCTGTGGCAGGAGGATCCAGGAAGAGGAAAAATTGCAGCTCTTCATTTGCTTGTCCCTGGCATTGACAGGAAAATTCTGTGCTCTGCATTCTGTACTCTGTCCTGCTGCATACATTTCTGGCATGTGTCTGCAATTAGCACTAATTATGTATTCAAAGGAAGAGTAAGGATGTTCCTGTTTTTCTAGAGGGGGTGAAAATCATGTTTCTCTGAGCTTAGCTTTAATATCTCTGCATCCTCATTCTCTGTTTCAAAAGCAAAGCTGATGCCATGAGGCACTGCAGGAATTTGGAAAATATGCTTTGCTTTTGAAACAGAAGCTTCAAATCCACTTTAAATCCCATATAAAAGTTAGTCCAAGAAAGTCAATGAATGGATCGTGATCAAAGTCTCTTTATTGAATTTTCTAACAACTTCCAACAAAATATATTTTAAAAGGAACTGGCTGCTGCATCAAGTGCTTTCCAGTGAGCTGAAATGATAACTCTCAGCTCAGGGTAGCTGAGAGAAGTGAGAGATGAAACATCAGTGCCTACATAGCATACGGGCTGTTTTCTGTGAGCTGCCTGACAGTTCTGAATTCCAAAATATTCAGTGGGAATTTTATCACTTTAACTTTCACCTGTTGAATTTTGCAGATCTGGGTACAGTGACAGAATATCTGTTCCATGCTATTTTTTCAGGCCTTGTTAGCAGGAAAAAAAATATTGTTCCTGAAATTTTCCGTGCAGAGAATTATCAGTTTAAGCAGGTATCCAGTTCATGAAAGGCTTGTGGAGTCAAAGGCATTTAGTTTAATAATTGTAGTTTCATGAGGTTTATTTATTTAGTAGGAAACTTGCACCTGGCTGATTATAGTGAAATATCATTTTTGCCTTTCTGTTGACAGGGGAAGGGTCACATTTTTGCATTTTGCTGACAGCCTTGATCCTGGGAGTAACACGGCAAAACCCTTTTGTCTGCTGGCCAGTAAAACTCAGGACACAGCCCCAAAACTGCTGTCACGACGGGGCACAGCTGCACTGCTCTGCCACAGAGCCTAAAGCAGCCCAGGGGCAGGGGCAAGGTGCAAGGGACATCCCTGTGCCACCCTGTGCCATGCCAGGGCTGCCGTGGTGGCACAGACTGCCTGGAACCCGTCCCTGTGAGGGGCCCCCTCCTGGGGCTGCCCCGGGACATCCAGGCTCAGGGGGACCCCAGCCCGGGACCTGGCTCAGGTGGATCTGGGGAGGGGGTGCCCCGCAGCTCGCAGGGACACTGAGCTGTCAGAGGGACACAGAGCAGGGACACAGAGCTCTTAGGGACACAGAGCTCTTAGGGACACAGAGCAGGGACACAGAGCTCTTAGGGACACAGAGCAGGGACACAGAGCTCTTAGGGACACAAAGCAGGGACACAGCAGGGACACAGAGCTCTTAGGGACACAGAGCAGGGACACAGAGATGTCAGAGGGACACAGAGCAGGGACACTGAGCAGGGAGACTGCGCTGTGACACAGAGCGAGCAGGGACACAGAGCAGGGACACTGAGCTCTTAGGGACACAGAGCAGGGACACAGAGCTGTCAGAGGGACACAGAGCTCTTAGGGACACAGAGCAGGGACACAGAGCTGTCAGAGGGACACAGAGCTCTTAGGGACACAGAGCAGGGACACAGAGCTGTCAGAGGGACACAGAGCTCTTAGGGACACAGAGCAGGGACACAGAGCTGTCAGAGGGACACAGAGCTCTTAGGGACACAGAGCAGGGACACAGAGCTGTCAGGGTGTCCTGAGCTGGCTCTGGGCACACACAGCTCCTGTCCCACACAGAGATGTCAGGGTGTCCTGAGCTGGCTCTGGGCACACACAGCTCCTGTCCCACAGAGCTGTCCTGAGCTGGCTCTGGGCACACACAGCTCCTGTCACACACAGAGCTGTCCTGAGCTGGCTCTGGGCACACACAGCTCCTGTCACACACAGAGCTGTCAGGGTGTCCTGAGCTGCTCTGGGCACACACAGCTCCTGTCCCACACAGCTGTGCCACCCCCAGGAACGTGCTTGTAGCGTTCCACAGGGCGCTCCATCGAGCAGCAAGGGTGCCAGAACCCAGCCTTTAATCTTCTGCTAACTGAGACATTGCTGAGGTGAATAATTTACTACCAGGACAGAAAGTTGAGCAGTGATAGAAGGAATTTGCTGAATTATGATTTCTCGCTCCTTTCTGCAAGTCCCTGCCAATAACATTTCTAAATGCTGAGTTAGACAAAGTTAGGTTGAGTTTATTGTTTCAAGCCTGTTGTGCCCACAGCATTTTCTGCATTCAAATCCCAGTCTAGGAATTGTGCTGCACAACAAATCTCACAATAAACATTCACAAAGGATTCACCACTGCATGTGAAAGTTTCCTTGTGTTTAAACCGAGTCTGTGGTTCCCAGGGAATTGAGAACACTCCTCAGCTCCTAACAGGCACTTGACATTTCTTGGTGCTGGCAGCAGTGCCTCAGTTTCTCTGAATGTTGCCTGTCTCTGCCTACAGACATCCCAGAACCCAGTAATTCTATTTGTGAGCTTCAGTACTGTGTTAGAAGGGAAGATATTGTGGAAATCTGAAACGCTTATGGAAGATTCATGAGAGACTGGTGTCAGTGCACAAGCAGGAGAACATGGAAGGGAACAGAGAAAAGAGAGAGAGGGAAAGAGAAAGACTGGGGGGCAGGAATGGTTGCTGTATAAATTCCACCCAGTGTGGATATTCTTGACCACACTTCAAGCAAGTTTTAATTTGAGATTGTTTCAGCACTCGAGTTTGCATTCCATTTAATTTTCTGCTGCCCCTTGATTTATATCCTGTCCTGTGTACAACCATCTGTTCCTTGGTTTTAGGAACTGTAACAAAATGCAATATAAAAAATAATGTTTACTTTTAAAGCCTTTTCCAAGCAGCCTCCTTTCTTCTGTGTATTTTGTGTCAGCTTCAATAGCTGGGCGCCCTGCGTTTTCAGCTCTCACCTCGCAGCCCTGACCTGCAGCTCTCCCCACATTGTGTATAACCACAGAGAGGGCTGTGATGTTAAACACAAAAGAGGAATAGGAGTGTTGTAAGGTCATATGCTTCTTGCATAAGGGATTTCAAAGGCAGCAATTGTTTAAAGGACTTGAAGATGACAGAAAATAATCTGTGTAATCCAACAATCAAAACCTGTATTCATTAGCAGAGGGAACTTTGTTGGGTGCCTCAGAAAATGGAAAGGTGAGTAGTCAAACTGAGAGCAGGTCTTTAATTTTCCACATTTCAAGGTGCAAAGAATAGGCTCTGTGTGTTTGGACTATTGTAGTTTTGACTTTCATATTTCTAAACCTCAGGATTTAGATCTGAACCTTGAAAGAGATTCAGACTTTGGCCAGTTCTCCTGTCCCCAGCTGAAGCACAATGTGGAGTTTTTCTGAAATAATTGTGCAGCTACGGCCATTCCTTCAATCAGGCCTTTTCTCCCGAGCAGGAGCCTTTGAAGCCGCGAAGGTGGCGAGGCCAGAGGTGAAAGCTGTGCCACAGGAGCGAGCAGCGCAGCCAGGGGCCGGGCTGGAGGGGCGAGCAAGGGCTCCACTGATGTTCAGGGCTTTGACCCGCTCACAGCGGCCGTGGCACGGGGTGACGGCCACAGGCACAGGCACAGGCACAGACACAGATACAAGCACAGGCACAGGCACAGGCACAGGCACAGGCACAGCTGCCCTGCCCAGCTCCCTCAGCTCTGCTGCTGCCATGAGCCCACCCCAGCTGCTGCTGGGGGCAAGGGGAAATGTCCCTCAGCATCACTCTGGGGCTGATAATGTCAGCTGCTCATCTGCACTGTGACGGGCATTCTTCAAAATGTGATGCTGGGAAAGAGGAGATAAATTAATGGGGTATTCTGTGCTGGATTTTAAAGGGCGTATAGACTAAGGAAAGCAACTCCCTGCTGCTTTTTAGTCCCTTTAAGATTAAAGAAAAAAATCCTCTTTTTCACTTTGAAAGTATTTTTTTTTAAAATAATCAAAGCAACACCAACAATTTTTTGACACCCGAGAATACTTTTCCCTTGGTATACAGCACATTTATAACACAGCTCAGCTAGCCCTGCGGATAACATTTTGTGCTGGGGATCTGCAATTTTCCCAACACAAACCCAACAAGATTTAGTCCATACAATGGCAAAGGCAGTTGATGTTTAGCCAGGGAGGCAGGCTGGGCTCTCCTCTGCCTCCAGCCTCCACCTCCACAAACCCTTCCCAAACTCTGGTTCTGTCTCCTGCCCTTTGTCACTGCCTCGGCAAGCACAGCAGAGCAGCCAGCCACCAGCAAAATGTACAGAGTGAGACAATGAAATATTCTGAAATATGAGGCACAGAGCAGTGAAGAATTTAGATTCTGTTTGTTCTTAGGGTTGTTAAATGTGGACAGGTAGGGAACTTCATCACATCACCTCTTTCACAGTTTTTGGCCAGTGCAGGACTGGTTTTAGGCTCTTCCTCTGAGGAAGGGCAGCAAGACGTGGCTGCTGGATGCAAACAACACTCCTTTCCAAGGATATCCAGAGGAGATGAAGAAGGGTTTTTCACTTGGGAAAAAAGATGCCAACCATTTGGAAAAAAGGTTTAGCTCTGTGCAAGCTCCCAAGGCACGCTGGGGAGGTGAAGGCCTGCTGTTCCTGAAGGATTGCAAGGATCCTTTATCTCCAGGAGCTGGCCAGAGATGAAGCAGTGACTCAGAGACATGGTCAGTACTTTATCTGACTCAATCTGCACTTTTTAAACTTGCTTCTCAATAAATGTCTCAAAACTCCAGGCCAGAAAACTGTGCAGAGTCTTTTGCTTAACACATTCAAGAAGCAGCCTCACATTGGAGACCTGAAGGACAGAGAGATCACCTTTAATTTTGCATGTGCTTATTCAAGGGCCACTTCAGCCAGAAGGTGTTTGAGCAAGAGCAGCCTTTGGTGTGGCTGTAGTTGCAGGTGAGGTGTCACCTGGGCAGGAACCAGCCTCATCTCTAACCCAAATCCTGCTGCAAAGCTCCTGTAAAACCTCCTGCCAAGCAAACAGGAACCAGTCACAGGCTCTCATTCCAAATGGAGATCTCAGAGCTGCCAGTGTTGACTTGAACTGTGCATTAAAGTACAGCAAGCCTTACAAGCCCCTTATTAATAATTCCTAAACATAAGCCTGAGTGAAGCAATGTGCTGAGCCAGCAAAGTGTGAGCTGCTGGCATGGCTGGCGTGGGGCGTTCAGCCTGTGTGAGCACTTCCCTTCAGCAGATCCCAAACCCAGCCTCTCCTCTCCATGCCCACCCAGATCCCAAACCCAGCCTCTCCTCTCCATGCCCACCCAGATCCCAAACCCAGCCTCTCCTCTCCATGCCCACTCAGATCCCAAACCCAGCCTCTCCATGCCCATTCTCAATCTATCACCTCTCCATGCCCATTCTGACATCTATCACCTCTCCATGCCCACCCAGATCCCAAACCCAGCCTCTCCATGCCCATTCTGACATCTGTCACCTCTCTCCTTGCAGGGCACTGGCAGAGGAAGGCAGCCACAGGCCCAGGGCTCTCAGCACGGCAGCTGTGGGAGCTCTCACACAAAGCACAGCCTTGCCCAATGGGACATTTTGTTGCTTTACCCTGAGGTGAACTTCAGAGAGGTAACTCAGGAGCAGAAACTCCCCAGTTGTTTGAGTAGGGCTCTGAGGTGCCAAAGGCTAGTTCCAGTCAGTTAGGTAACCCTGCTTTATGACAGACTAGAGCTGATTCAATTCTTGGCATCCTTTTAAATGTCAACCCTAATTACAGATTTTGAGTAGTTTTAATAGTATACATATCATTATTATTTTAATTAACCAAGAATTGACATTGTGGACAGCATATAAGCTCTGGGTTTTTAAAAGATGTATTCAAATTTCTTCTCTGCTCAAACCTCATGTATGACCCTGGTAAGTCATTTCACACCACTCTGCCTCAGTCTCCCATTTAGGTAATGGAGATAAAATTAGTTCCCCAACTCCTGGGGACAGTGAACACACTGATCTGTGTCTGTGACAGTCCATGAAGATGTGTTGTCAGGATTCCACAGAGGGAGGGTTTATGCAAAACATAAGAAAATGAGGGGCTTGGTCTCAGAGAGCATCCATTTGAAATAAGAAATGGATACAGATGGAAATGGATAATGAAACCATATTAATCATTATGGCTGGTTATAATCTTCAAAAACCAGCAGCCAAGTAGTTAAAAATGGAATTTTTCAGCAGTGCAATGTAAGGCTGCACCATGAATATTTAGGACATGCCTATTTCAAGGATGAAGGCCAGTGTGGGAGATGACAGAAAGGTGTTTGAGATTAAACAAAGACGTTGATTAAGTGAAGCTTCAATTTTTTGTGCATATGCAGAAAGACCAGCCAGCACGACAGTGGGAGGCAGTGAACAGAGCCCATCAGGCAGAAGTGGCTCTCAGTGCAGTGCTGTGTGCAGCTCTGCTCTTCTCCTCTCCCTAGAGCTCCTGCCCGAGCTGCTGTGGGGGCACTGCCCAGCTCGGCCAGTGGGCAGCTGAGTGGGAGCTGAGTGCCAGAGGAGCAGCCTCATCTTCCTCTCAGCTGCCCCTGTTTGACTTCCCTCTCCCAAGCCTGGACTGAATTTCTAGTGGTTTTCTTTAATTTCACATGTTGAAAAGACTGAGTGATCCTTTTCCTCAGATGGTCTTTCTAGAACCCCCAACAGAGTGTGAATAATTATTCCCACTCTGTTGGGGCTTTGATAAGGCTCTTATGGCTGCCTTTTGCTCAGCCTCTCAGCCTTTGTTCCTGCTAAAGTTATTTTCTTTCTTAGGGAATGAGAAAAGGTAAAAACTGTAACAAGATCAAGCAAAACTGCAACTTTAATAATAGTAATAGCAATTAAAATATTGACTTGAAAATGAGAAATGCTTGGTCAAATCCCTCTCGTAAGTGCATAATCCCCATGTGTCTTCTTCCATTTCAAAGAGAGCACAATTTACAAAAAGAATTGGCCAGAAAAAGGAGTTTGAGAGGTGTCTGGTTATGAGCTCTGCCCCTGTGCGGGAACAGCAGCCTGGCCACCTCTTCCAGGGGGAATACAACCTGGGATGGTTCATGGATGGCACAGGCTGGAGAGGGTCTGAGCCTCGGAGTGGGTATTGAGAGAGCAGCTGGGGGTGGCAGGAGCCCTGGTGGCACTGAGTCAGGGCCACCCCTGGATGCTGGGGGTGACAGCAGCCCCGGTGCCACCCCTGGATGCTGGGGGTGACAGCAGCCCCGGTGCCACCCCTGCTTCTGGGGGTGACAGCAGCCCCGGTGCCACCCCTGGATGCTGGGGGTGACAGCAGCCCCGGTGCCACCCCTGCTTCTGGGGGTGACAGCAGCCCCAGTGCCACCCCTGGATGCTGGGGGTGACAGCAGCCCCAGTGCCACCCCTGGATGCTGGGGGTGACAGCAGCCCCGGTGCCACCCCTGCTTCTGGGGGTGACAGCAGCCCCAGTGCCACCCCTGCTTCTGGGGGTGACAGCAGCCCCAGTGCCACCCCTGGATGCTGGGGGTGACAGCAGCCCC
>NW_024500572.1:583837-619120 GCF_017590055.1 Onychostruthus taczanowskii
TTTGGGATGCTCTAACAGGAACCTACCTGAGAGCTTCCCACAGCTGGTGTTTGGGATGCTCTAACAGGAACCTACCTGAGAGCTTCCCACAGCTGGTGTTTGGGATGCTCTAACAGGAACCCACCTGCAGCCTGTTCTCCAGAGCTTTGCTCAGCTGGTGTCTGGGATACTCCAACAAGAACCTACCTGCAGCCTGTTCTCCACAGCTTTGCCCAGCTGATATTTGGGATGCTCTAACAGGAACCCTACCTGCAGCCTGTTCTCCAGAGCTTCCCACAGCTGATGTTTGGGATGCTCTAACAGGCCCTGCTGCACACACTGCTGCCCTGTCCGTGCCAGGTGTGCCCGCCCGCTCGCGGGACTCACCCGCGGTTAATCCCAAACATCCCAAACCCAACATCCCCTCCAACGAGCCTGGCTCTCCTGGCACAAACACCACACATCACCGGGGGAGGGACCCTCTGACCCCCCTGCCCTCCCAGCAGCCAGGCCAGCGTGAGCTCTGCCACCGAGCTGGCACTGGCCCGGCCCTGACCTGGCACCGGGGGCAGCCGGGCTCAGCCAGGTGTGACTGAGCACACGGAGTGACACACAGGGCCAGGGAGCCAGCAGGGGAGCCCCGGGAAAAGAGCCCCAGGAAAAGAGCCCCAGGAAAAGAGGTTCTCCCAGGGCTTTGCCCAGCTGGTGTTTGGGATGCTCTAACAGGAACCCTACCTGCAGCCTGTTCTCCAGAGCTTCCCACAGCTGATGTTTGGGATACTCCAATAGGAACCTACCTGCAGCCTGTTCTCCAGAGCTTTGCCCAGCTGATATTTGGGATGCTCTAACAGGAACCTACCTGCAGCCTGTTCTCCAGAGCTTCCCACAGCTGGTGTTTGGGATGCTCCAACAGGAACCTACCTGCAGCCTGTTCTCCAGAGCTTTGCCCAGCTGATGTTTGGGATGCTCTAACAGGAACCTACCTGAGAGCTTCCCACAGCTGGTGTTTGGGATGCTCTAACAGGAACCTACCTGAGAGCTTCCCACAGCTGGTGTTTGGGATGCTCTAACAGGAACCTACCTGCAGCCTGTTCTCCAGAGCTTTGCCCAGCTGATATTTGGGATGCTCTAACAGGAACCCACCTGCAGCCTGTGGCTCCCCACAGCCCCCTTGGTTTGGCACTGCAGAGCTGAGGAGCAGCAGGAGATCAAAGTAATGGTGCACACAGATATTGGCTTTTGGAGATTGGGAGATAAATAATTCATACTTTGGAAATAGAGTTGGGTTGGGGATATTATGGATTAATTCCATCTCATACTTTCTTTCCTCACTCCCACCACCCCCCTTTTTTTCTTGCTAGTGGGAGACCTACTGCCCTTGTCCCTTTCTTCTGATTTCTGAATCTGCCACAGGCACTGTTAGAATTACAGCAGTGATAAGAAAATATCAGGCGTGGGATTTGAATTAATGCTTTTAGACAAATCTCCATTCCATCTCTAATTCTAATGCTAATTACATTTGCAGATCAAAGCCTGTTCGTTAAAGTTTTGGTTTTGAATACATGTAAAGATTTTACTTTTTTGTTTGATTTTTTTCCCCCCGTTTTTGGAGAAATGCTTCTTGCAGTAGAGACCAGATGTTCCTAAAACATCCCTTTGGAACAGCACAGCTTTGGTGCTCTGTTTTCTTTCTTTGAGTCTTTTGTCTGCACTGGGTGCAGCATTGTTCTGTTACTGTATAGGCAATCCATCTTTCTCACTTATTTGGTTTCTGTTTAGGAAAAGACAGTGATAACTTAATAAGTGAGTGCAAATAATCCCAAGCACGTTTAACTGCATGCTCAGCATTGCCAACTGCAGGTATTCAAAATCTGGATCAGCTTCAACAAGATTATGAGATTACAGGGAAGAGATTTGAAATATACAGAGAGACAATTGAGTGATTTTATTTTTCCTTCTGACTCTCAGATTTATACGATTTACACTTCCTATCTGCTTCTACAACCAGGAGGACTAGAAATTATTGCTTCTCTTTTTTTCTTTTATTCTTTTTCTTTTTTTCCTTTGTGAAGCAGAATCTTTCTAACATGGGCTCCTTAAATTGGGATTTTCAGAACAGCAACATAAATATCATGCAAGTCTTGTTAAAGCCATAAAAACTGGCAACACAGGCAGTGGTCTCACTGCACCCAGTCTAAGCTCGGCGTGTCCATACACGTTCTTAGGATCAGAGCCTATTTTACAAGTGTCAGGTAATGAAAGTCAGGGAAAGTCAGAAATTTTTAACACCAAAACATAAGTCAGAGATTTTTAACACCAGAGCCTCGGGGGTTGTAGCAAAAGAGTACGAGCTCATTTGGGGAGGAAATAAAAAGAAGGGAAAAGAGAATGGTGGGATTGAAGTGTGGAAAGAGGGGATTAGGTGGTGAAAGGGGCTGGGATGCATGCAGGAGGAAGCAGAAAGGGTTCAGAGGGTGAAAAAGCCAATTAGTGGAGTATTAATCTAAAAAAGCCAATTTCTGAACTAAAGAGGTGTTAACTTAAGGCAGCTAAGGAGAGGATTAGTCAAGGAAGTGACGGGGCAGTTTGGAAAAAGGGGGATTGCTGCAGCTGACAGGGACTGGACTCAGCTCCAGTGCATTCCCTGGATGTGTCTGGTTGTCAGCTGGGTGAGCAGAGCTGGTCCCTGCTGGGGCAGCTCCTCTCCCAGCCCGGAGTGAGCTCCGAGCCCGGCTCTGCTCTGGCTGCAGCAGCAGCGGCTGCTGCCTGGGCATTGCTGCTGCTGCCAGCCAGAGTGACTCTCCCCGAGTGCAGGAACAGGGAAAGCATCATCAGGAACCATCACCTGAGCCGGGACAGGGCTGCTCACAGCCCCCGGAGCCTCAGCTGCCAGCCCCTGACTGCAAGGGTCCCTGCTCAGCAGGGGCAGCCTCTCTGTTCCTTTCCCCAAACACCCCCAGGATTTCAGCACTAAAACCCTCCTGCATTTTAAATGGTTTTTGCTCCTCCAAAAAGCTTTGGGTTCCCATCAGCGAGAATCTGTCCTTGGATTCTTTTCTCCAATGTGTCTGAAGTTGAGCACCTTGGTTCTGTGCCATGGGAGAGCTGTGACTGCTTCCCTGCCACCTCTGCAGAAAGCTGCAGCTCACTGCTCAGGCAGGGCTGTTCTTACACACACCTGTGCAAGGGAGAGGAACACTAGCAAACATTGCTGTCTGTTCACTTGATATGGTGCTTTTTTTGGTTGGGTTTTATTTTGGTTTTTTTTTTTCAACTGAAAAATCTGGAGGCAAAAATCAAAAGAGAATCAAATTCTACTCACAGGCATCCACACGTATTTGCAACCAAGTCAGTAATTTCCAATATTTGTCAATGCATGCAGAGACTTTTGGATATAAATTGGTGTCCCTAAAAAAAAATCGTTTGCAGAAGACTGTGTACTTGGCAGGAAGCTTGAGATTACCTGGGTGTCTAAGTGCTATCAGAAAAAGCTGCTTCCAGTACACAACTAGTTCTGCTAGAACTCAATCCCCAGGAATTATAGTATTTATTTCTGAACAGCATTTGCTGCTCTCTCATCTAGTCCCTAGAAGTTTATACACATAGACAGAGAGATCAATCTTGTAGCTATAGGGATTGCCTGCTATCACAAGATTATTAGAAAGTATCTAACTAGAAGAAATCCTCTTTCCTTTTGTCTTCTCAAATGCTGCAGGATGGAAGAAGACACATCAGGTAGATGCAGGCTGCCATCCTAAAGCTGAGGGTTGGGAAGCATCTGCATGTAGTTGGGAATACAGCTTCACATGGAAAAAGGAATAAAAAATAAAACCACTGAATTGAGACCAAGCTTTCAACAGGGTAAATCAGCATTTCTCCCTTCAGCTCATTGAACCTGTGCCTATTTATATCATCTAAGAATCTAGACAGTTATCTGGGCTTGCCAGCTCACTGTAGGGATAATCAGAGCTTTAGCCAATTAAACGTTCATTAGAGGCAAGACCAGGAGCCAAAACTCAGCAGCAGTCAGCCCTTCTGCTGGTGTTGTTTTTTCCACAGGAAACATTCCCAAAGTGTGGAACACCTCTCTGTGCAGGGGTGAGCCCAGGTGAGCACCTCTCTCTGCCCAGGTGAGCAGTGGGTTAGAGCTGCTGGCAGCTCCTTCAGCTGGGAGCCTGGGTTCCCTCCTGCTCAGCCTGCTCAGCACAGCACTCTTGGCTCAGCACAGAAGCCTCTCCCAGTTCTCACTGGGTGAGAAGTGCTGGCACAGCAGAGATGTGATGGGACACCTTCATGTGGAAAGCTGCTTCGGGACAGCCTCGAAGTGCCACGCTGTGGTACCAGGTCACAGGGTGAAGACCCAGCCTGCAGCCTGCTCCAGCATGGATCTGACAGTGAACACCTGGAACTCAGGAAAGGACAGGAGCAGTGAGTCCCAAACGTCATTTCCCTAGGAGAGTGTCATTTGCCCTGTGCACAAAAATAGCAAAAAGGCTCCCACAGCGCGGATGTCTCATTTAAATCACAGTCAGACTCAGCACCATCTGTCCCTCCACAGTCACCCTTGATTCATGCTCTGCATTAATGGGGGATTCCAGCCACAAGGAATACAAACCAGTCTGGGCATGAAGTGTCAGCAATTCCCCCTTTGGTTGGATTTATCACTTGGGGTGACTCCCCACAATCCCATTTGCTCACTTGGACATGCCCAGGGTACAGGCTGCTCTTTCAGTGAGGTCAGAGGGATCTCATCATCCTGAAGCAAAACTTTCTCCAAAGGTGCAGCCAGAATGTGCTGGCTGGGCTGTACAAAGGTTTTAGGAAAGGTGACTGAGAGGAGTAAGAGTTGATAATGCAAAACAGAAAAAGGTAAGAACTGGACAAATGTCTTAAACAAAACCCCCTTTTAAGGCTGGTGCTAATTTTTGTTCATATCATGTCAGCTTTAGTGATTGGTTAGCTTCTCCCATTGCTGTGGCTCTAAAGTTTGGGTTTTTTACATATAACCTTGTGTCCTGTGAGGATGGATATGGCAGGCTGCTCTGAAATCTGTGACACTTTATTGTAGTCATCACCCTTGGGGGCCATGGCTCTCATATTTACAATGTCTGTCCTATTTCTCACTTTCCTGGTTCAAAGTTCTACTTCATGATTTTCAACTATTTTGGAGAAGAAGAGGAAGATTGTTTTTGTGAGCATCATTTTTTTAAAGACAGGAAGGAACTGAGCCAAAGGAAAAAGTATTACTCAGAGAGTGAACTGAGGACTGAAGAAGGAAAGCTAAGAGAACACGTCAAGCCTTTAAGTCATTAATTTCTGTTGTTTCCCAACTAATACTGAAGTGTCATGTTCTGTCTGTTCACTGGTAAGGTGCTTTTTTTGGTTGGGTTTTTTTTTTTTTTTTTTTTTAACTGAAAAATCTGGAGGCAAAAAATCAAAAGAGAATGAAATTCTACTCACAGGCATCCACATGTATTTGCAACCAAGTCAGTCATTTCCAATATTTGTCAATGCATGCAGAGACTTTTGGATATAAATTGGTGTCCCTAAAAAAAAATCGTTTGCAGAAGACTGTGTACTTGGCAGGAATCTTGAGATTACCTGGGTGTCTAAGTGCTATCAGAAAAAGCTGCTTCCAGTACACAACTAGTTCTGCTAGAACTCAATCCCCAGGAATTATAGTATTTATTTCTGAACAGCATTTGCTGCTCTCTCATCTAGTCCCTAGAAGTTTATACACATAGACAGAGAGATCAATCTTGTAGCTATAGGGATTGCCTGCTATCACAAGATTATTAGAAAGTATCTAACTAGAAGAAATCCTCTTTCCTTTTGTCTTCTCAAATGCTGCAGGATGGAAGAAGACACATCAGGTAGATGCAGGCTGCCATCCTAAAGCTGAGGGTTGGGAAGCATCTGCATGTAGTTGGGAATACAGCTTCACATGGAAAAAGGAATAAAAAATAAAACCACTGAATTGAGACCAAGCTTTCAACAGGGTAAATCAGCATTTCTCCCTTCAGCTCATTGAACCTGTGCCTATTTATATCATCTAAGAATCTAGACAGTTATCTGGGCTTGCCAGCTCACTGTAGGGATAATCAGAGCTTTAGCCAATTAAACGTTCATTAGAGGCAAGACCAGGAGCCAAAACTCAGCAGCAGTCAGCACTTCTGCTGCTGTTGTTTTTTCCACAGGAAACATTCCCAAAGCGTGGAACACCTCTCTGTGCAGGGGTGAGCCCAGGCGAGCACCTCTCTCTGCCCAGGTGAGCAGTGGGTTACAGCTGCTGGCAGCTCCTTCAGCTGGGAGCCTGGGTTCCCTCCTGCTCAGCCTGCTCAGCACAGCACTCTTGGCTCAGCACAGAAGCCTCCCTCATGGGACACCTTCATGTGGAAAGCTGCTTTGGGACAGCCTCAAAGTGCCACACCTCTCCCAGTTCTCACTGGGTGAGAAGTGCTGGCACAGCAGAGATGTGATGGGACACCTTCATGTGGAAAGCTGCTTCGGGACAGCCTCGAAGTGCCACGCTGTGGTACCAGGTCACAGGGTGAAGACCCAGCCTGCAGCCTGCTCCAGCATGGATCTGACAGTGAACACCTGGAACTCAGGAAAGGACAGGAGCAGTGAGTCCCAAACGTCATTTCCCTAGGAGAGTGTCATTTGCCCTGTGCACAAAAATAGCAAAAAGGCTCCCACAGCGCGGATGTCTCATTTAAATCACAGTCAGACTCAGCACCATCTGTCCCTCCACAGTCACCCTTGATTCATGCTCTGCATTAATGGGGGATTCCAGCCACAAGGAATACAAACCAGTCTGGGCATGAAGTGTCAGCAATTCCCCCTTTGGTTGGATTTATCACTTGGGGTGACTCCCCACAATCCCATTTGCTCACTTGGACATGCCCAGGGTACAGGCTGCTCTTTCAGTGAGGTCAGAGGGATCTCATCATCCTGAAGCAAAACTCTCTCCAAAGGTGCAGCCAGAATGTGCTGGCTGGGCTGTACAAAGGTTTTAGGAAAGGTGACTGAGAGGAGTAAGAGTTGATAATGCAAAACAGAAAAAGGTAAGAACTGGACAAATGTCTTAAACAAAACCCCCTTTTAAGGCTGGTGCTAATTTTTGTTCATATAATGTCTGTTTTAGTGATTGGTTAGCTTCTCCCATTGCTGTGGCTCTAAAGTTTGGGTTTTTTACATATAACCTTGTGTCCTGTGAGGATGGATATGGCAGGCTGCTCTGAAATCTGTGACACTTTATTGTAGTCATCACCCTTGGGGGCCATGGCTCTCATATTTACAATGTCTGTCCTAAAACATTTCTCACTTTCCTGGTTCAAAGTTCTACTTCATGATTTTCAACTATTTTGGAGAAGAAGAGGAAGATTGTTTTTGTGAGCATCATTTTTTTAAAGACAGGAAGGAACTGAGCCAAAGGAAAAAGTATTACTCAGAGAGTGAACTGAGGACTGAAGAAGGAAAGCTAAGAGAACACGTCAAGCCTTTAAGTCATTAATTTCTGTTGTTTCCCAACTAATACTGAAGTGTCATGATCAGCACTTTTGGATCCAGCTCTGCAGTGTCCCAGGAGTGTGCCACAGGGCTGAGGCCCATTGCCATGGCAGTGGTGACCCCAGCCCCAGCAGCACCACAGGGAGGTGCAGAACACCCTCCTGCCCAATTTCAAATCCTCACCCCAAAGAACAAAGTCTCTGGAGCGTTTCAAAGGAAACATGATCAGATTTCTTAGCAGGGATGACAGCAGGGCTAATGCTGATCACCTTTAATAAAGGGTTGCAGTGCCAGCCCTGCCCAAGGTGCCAGCCCTTGGACCCACAGGGTGAGCTGCATTCCTGGAAGCTGATCTGCAGCTTCCATCTGCACCTGTGCCTGCCACATCTAGAGGCTTTTTTTTCCCTTTCAAATTTCAGTTTGCTTTCCCTTAACTTTGGCTCCAGCTTCCCCAGGTGATACTTGCCCCCTTTCTCAGTGGGGTCTGATCAGCTCATGGCAGCTGTGGCAGAGCACATCTTTGTCTTTTGAAGTGCCCATCCTTTCTGCTTTGCTCGTTTTCCACTGGCAGTAATTTCCTGCTCTGTTCAAGCACCATGGGAGTTGTAAGTGACAAATGGCACAGCTGATCTCGTTCTTAGCTGAGGCACAGGCTCTGCACAGCTTCCCAGGGGAGCTGCTCAAGGAGCTTTCTCTGGGGAAAACACTGACCTGGGCGTTGTCAAACCGCTTGCAGAGACAGGCCAGGTGAGTCTGATCACAAACTAAACAAAAGCAATTATTTTAATTGACAGTGGTTTAAAGGAGAGAGAGAAAAAGACACCCTAATGAAGATTAAATAGCAGAATTCATATTAGAGGATTTCAATGTGGACTTAAGTTCACTAAGATGGAAAATGATTACATAAAATATGCATGACAATTGAAGTTGCTCACAAACAAGGACAATTTACTGCTAACTTTCTGAAACAGTTTAAAAGTTTGGGTATTCAGGAAAAGTGCCAGTTTATAGAGACTAGAAAACAGGCCAAGGTGAAATTCACAGCTGTAAAATGTCTTTGTATCTCCTAAAATGAAGCCAGGTTGGCACGTGCAGATTTGTCTGGGACTCAGCATAACCACCAGCTTCTCTTTCAGTGGGGTTCAGAGGCAAACCTGCAGCAGAATAAATACCAGTATATCTGTAGATTTCCTGTATCTGTATTTCCATGACCCCTTTCAACCTGCTACTCATCCAAAATACTGTAAAATCCAGACTGAAGTCTAAGTACATTAGTTTATAATGTCATTGCAAAAGCACTGATTTCTGCAATATAAAAAATACGTACTGACCTCTACTGTCTTCTAACCAAAATCCTATTTTCCTCATTGACCATTCTAATTCATCAAGTTCAGTGCTGCAAATATGAGAATCTCTCAACAGCAAGTGCCTGGTTCTGTCTTTGGTAACAGCCAGCAATGACATTTTGGACATTTTGAACCTGGACGTGACAGGCCAGGTTTCATCTCAATCCCTGCATTACTACAGGAGGAGTAAGAACATTATTTCCAGGAGAAAGGCTGTTGATGAGCGTGTACATAAGGAAAGGCAGCTGAGCTTGCAGTGACCCCAGGAAGGGATGTTTGCAGCAGGCTGACAAGCCCGCAGAGCTCCCATTAGCACTGCAAGTTCCGCACATGTAGAGCAGGGAAAGGGACTCCAATTAATGTGTTTAGAGAGGAAAATGCTGCTTCCAGTGTGCTGCTCCCAGCTGAGCTGAGAGTGGCTTCCCAGGACAAGAGCCTGCTGTTCCTCAGCTCCTCAGGCAGGTGAGTCAGCCTGGGCGCTGGGAGCTGGCAGAGGGAATTGCCCTGGTGAATTTGAAGTGCTTACGCTGCAGTCTGCAGTGCAGCCTTCACCTGCTTGCTGGGCGCTTTGTTATTTACTGTGGATTTAACAAACCTTGCCCTCTGTTGATAAGGAGTTCCAGTGCTCAGCTTAGCCCACCAATTTCCCCTGTGCCACCCTGTGTCACGTTTATTTTGGTGACTACAATATCTTTGTTTGTGCTCCCTCACACCGGCAGCAGTGCACGTTAATTCATCGAGCCTGACAGAATGTGAAATTACAACACAACAAGAAGAATGCTGGCCCTGTTCTGGTGTATAATTAAAGCATGGTCATCCAGGGAAACCTGAGTTCCCTTTTGCAGGGAAGGCTTTTGTAATTCAGAGTAGCTAAACCCAGTAGTTATTCAGGCAGGGTAATTCTCTCTCCAGTATCTTCTCTTGGACAGGTATCTTGGGAAGGATCTCTGATGTGGGCACATAGGATGATCTGCATCTATTCCACCTCAGGCTCTGATTTCACAAGCTTAACAAAACTGGATTGGCCCCACAATGGATTAACAGACTTCTAGCAAAACCAGCTCGTGCTACAGGAAATGTGGGGACATAACAGGTTCAGCTCGGTCCTGATCCCATCCACTCATCAGAGGATTCACTGGTGCTTCCAGCAGGAACACGGTGTGCACACTCTCTCCTGAGCAGAGCTTTTTGGGCTCTCCTCACCAAAATGGGTGAATTTACCCTGTGCCTGCTTTAAGCTTCCTTTGGCTGCCCTCAGGTGAACTGCTTCTGTTTCCTCCCCTGGCTGCTGTGGCTGCTGAATTCAAGCAGCCATTGTGCCTCATCTGAAGAACAGAATGTGAAATGGTATGGAAAAGACAAAGAAGAGAAGTTTAAGAACAAATTGAAATGTGTCTCCTTCCCTGTTTCTAAAAGCAAATCTCATCATTCACAACAACAGCAGAGAGAGTGGGATGGAGCCCTTCTTTCAGAATGGCAGTGGGAGCTGGGGGTAAAGTGTTTGCAAGCAGCTCAGCTGCTAGCGAGGGTCCGTGCTTGTTTATGAAATTCACTTCATGTGCACATGAGGCACAAAGGCTGGATGCTGCTGAAATTCCAGCATCCACGGGGTACATGAAGGGCTTGTCTCAGCATGCTGCAGAGAGGTAAAAGTCTGCAGGAGTTCTGTGCTGACAAGGGTTAGGAATTCAATGACTGATTAGAAATTACTACTATTTTATTCATTTTTTTCTGTAGCAAAAGCTCAGAATCCCTTTGTATAAGGACTCTGCTGCTCCCAGGCTCTGCCCACCACCATTCTGGCCCTATTCTTGCAGGCCTGTGTTTGCTGACCACACTTACTGCTCTGCACAAGCCCATACACAGCTGTGGAGGCAAACAGATGTGGCTGCACGAAGAATAGGTGCAGTGCCACAGATCCTCCTTTGGACATGCCTGGAGACTGGGAAACAAATCATACCAGGGCAATTTTCCTTTCCTGTTCCATTTTCCTTTTTTCTACCTCAGTATTGCCTTTAATTGCACAGTCATCTGGCTAAAGAGTTTGCCTGGTAGGAATGCAGTGGCTTTGATTCGCACTGGTGGAGCACCAGGTTACAACAGTGAGGTTTCAAGGAGTCAGGGAAGAGGGGGAAATAGTTCATGGTGTATCATATATTTTAGAAAAACAGGAACTTCCAAACGTGTCAGAACTGTTCCCCTTTCATTGCTCTGACTCTTCACATTTTTCCTCTTGCACCAAAATAGACTATTTGTTTATTACAGCAGGAACTAATATTTTCCCTGTAGCCAGTTAAAAGAAATACATCCTCTTTGTGGCTTTGAAAATCCCTACAGGATTATGAATGAATACTTCAAGAGTGTATTATAAATTCAGACATGTCTATTGGGCTTTCAAGTATCACAGCGGGAGCTTCTTACTGAGGCAACCTGAGGGTAAAGGCTTTCCCACCTTTCCAAAGTGACTCCTCCCACAAAATTTTCTTGGGCTGAAGTTAAAAAAAAAAAACCACCACCCTACCTAGTTCAGCTTCTTAGAGCTCGTTCATTCTAAGCAGAAGTGAATATAGATATAATTTAGTACAATGACACCCCAGACGTGGCTCTGGAGCCTGCTCGCTCTTCCTGCCGCTCGCAGCACCGTGCACACTCTTTCATGCAGCTTGTTGCTTGAAACCGCCGCACTTTTCATTTTAAAGTCTAAGCGGGCTGGGTGAGGAGCTGCTTTTGCATTTTCTGGATGTGCTCTGAGCACCTGTCATTATCTCCCCAAATTCCGCCGCAGCTCCCTTTGCCAGCTGGCAGCGTCACAGGCTGTGGCAGGAGCACAAAGTGGGATTAGACACAGCCCGTTTCTGCATCCCCTGCTGCGAGTGCTGAACCAGCAACTTTGCCATGTTTTGATCAGATGCACTCAGCACTGACACATAAATCAGGGACAGTGCGAAAGGGAGCGGGGAGGAATCAGCAACAAAGAGGCAAAATCAAGGGCAACTTGGAAGGGAAGAATGGGACTAAAGAGAGTTTTAAAAGCACATGGCTTTGAATCTATATGTACTTACTTCTAAGGGAGATGAGGGGTGTTGCTGCTTTCAAAAGAATTCACTTTTTTGCAGGCTTTTGAATGCACATCGCCCCCAGAAAAAACCTCCAGTGGGCCGAGCCTCCGAATGAGCTACGAGATGAAAATGAGTTTTAGCTGGAAACTGAAGGGCAGTTATTAAGAAGTCCTGTCAGGCAGTCTTTGAAATTTAAGAACCACCTGCAGCAACTGGTGTAGGTGGTACTGGTAGCACTGTGCATGATGCTGATTTAATGGCTCAGCAGACATGCACGGGTGTAGCTCCTCCAGACAGAGAGGCAGAAAGGCTCAGAGACATAAACACACCATCCTCAGGGATGTCAGCTCAAAGGACAGGACCAAGAAAAGGTCAGAGGATGGTGATCTTCCAAGGGTTTTACCTGATCTGGGAAATCAGAGAACAGAAGCTGACGTCAAGGTGCTCTGGGGTTGGAATGTTCCTGGAACATTCAGGGCACAGAGCGAGGAGATGAGGAGAATGCTGAGAGTGATCCTGCCCAGTGCCCAGGTGTGTGTTCCCAGCACTTCACCAGCACCTCTGTGGAAGTTGCAGCCATTGAGGAAATCATCTTCCAAAGAAAGCTTTGGAGCAGGAGGAATGAAGAAAACTTCCAGAACAAGACATACCTGTTCCTGCATTATGCTGCCATGCCGTTTGCCACGCTGCAATTACAGCTGAATCTGAGGGTCTGCAGAAATTCTGACAGTCTACACTCTCACTTTAAAACATAAAAACCCTTGGGTGCAGAAAGAAGACCTTCATATGACAATACATACACACACACTTCCAAATTCTTGCACATGTCCTCAATTTTAAACATGTACAGAATTCTTTCAAGACAAGAAAACCCTACAATTTCATCCAAGCTTGACTAGAAGGCAAAAGCTTACTCTTAGTTATTCCATTTTGCAGTGAACTTCTTGATCTGAGTCCAAGATTTCTACATTTTCATTGATAAAACTGAAGACCAGCTTTGTCTGATGCTCTCTGTCTGGCTTATTAAACCTGCTAATTTGTATTTATAACGATAAATATAGAGATCTTAACCCAGGTCGAGCACTTTCTAAAATTCCCTGGTGTAGACTCACACAGTACAATATAACCCCTAGTTTTAGTTGGCAGAAACAAGGATGGAAGCAATAAGATCTTAAGCACTTGAAAAAACAAGATTGTTATCTCGGTTTTTCAATGCTATTAGGAGAAAAGTAGCCAGCAATATGTAGGTCATCGTCAGTAGCTGCTTTGGTAGTCTGTGAACAATTTAAAGGAAGGAAGAGGTTTCCCTTTGTGGTTGAATAAGTTACTCTATATCCATGAAGGAGCTGTGTCTCACCCCAGAGGGAGCAGCATTATCAGCAAATGAATGAACAGGGCATTCTGTGTTATGCCAGGAGCACTGTCTTTGAAAACAACGGAGACAAGGAAAGTGGATTCAGTGTGGCTTTTATTTTCCTGTCTGCCATTGTAACGGAGCTCCTCCATTAACTCATTCTTGTCAGGCTGAATTGAAAGTGACACTTAATAACTTACACAGCATCTGCTCCCACTGCTGCAGAGCCTCGGGGCTCTGCAGAGCCTGTGGGCAGAGCTGCAGGCTGGCAGAGGCAGGCACTGACCCTGCTGGACAGCTGGAGCAAGCAAGGGCGTGCTCGGGGCCAACCAGCTCCTCTTCAGGTCTCCTCCAATCCCCAGTTCCTACCTGTGCCAGTGAAAAATCTGCTGGATATAAATATTCTGCTTCAGCTGAGTTATCAGAGCTTCATCCCTTACTGACAGCACCCCACTCACTTCCCCAGGCTGCACCGGGATTTCCCAGCAGAGCAGAGCTGGATCTGAGCTGGAGAAGAAAGAGATGCTGAGATCTTACATGCACAATGAGTGATCCAGGCGTGGAGCAGCTCCAGCCATGCCAGGGAACCTGCACGCAGCCCCGTGCAGGGTGGCTGTGCCAGGCAGTGACCAGCTGGGCACTGCTGCCACCCTGGGCAGGGCTGGGGCTGGCAGCTCTGATGCTCCTGCAATCCCCTGGCCAATTCAGGATGCCCCTCTGTGCTTTCTGTGTGACACGTGGTGACGTGTGACGCGCCATGGCACGGGATGGCACGGGATGGCATGTGACACCAGCTGACATGCACTCTGTGCTTTCTGTGTGACATGTGGTGACGTGTGACACGTGGTGACGTGTGACACGCCATGGCACGGGATGGCACGGGATGGCATGTGACACCAGCTGACATGCTGTCCTGGCACTGCTGCAGCCCAGAGCCCTCTCACTCCAGCAGCCACCCCCAGCTCTGGCTGAGCTGTGCAAACAGAACTGGCAGCACTCAAACATTTGCAGCGGGGTTCTCCTGGAGCCTCCCCGTGTCCAGGTGCCAGCAGCAGCTGCACAGCTGATCCCAGAGAGCCTGGGTGAGCTCCCTGTCTGCCCCTGCCACAGCCCAGCGGTCAGCTCACAGCATCACAGCTCTGTAACACCCACACAGCAGAGGCTGCTGCTGCCACATCCTGGTTTGGCCTGCCATCAGAGCAGGACAGCAGTTTTGGTGCACTCACGTTGTTCCCTCTGCCAGGCAGGACAAACTCTGCCTTTCATCACCCCTAATGCCAGTGAACACTTCTGTCTGCAGCGCTGGCACAGCATTGCCACAGTGATGCTCTCACAAACCTTTTGGCTGAGGTTTTTCATGTTGTCCTGGTGCCATTTTTTGTGCTGTGGTTCATCCTCACCTATGCCCTTTCCTGAGGGGAGTACAAGGAAGAAAACCCTCAAAAGTGGGACATATTTTCCCAGTGATAATCTTGACTGTTTCACTTTCCTTCCTTTTCTATCCCTCCCCTTATTTCACTAGATTCTTTTGCAGTGGCCTAGATTTAACATCCCTTTACAGCTGATTCTTGTGGCTGCAAAGCCCTGCTAATATCACATTGTACTAGTCAGAAAAAATTATTTAGGGCAGGGAGAGTCTTTGGTCTGTGTTAGCACACAGATGTCTTGAGACAGAACTGAAACTCAGAGGTGCTGCTACAATGGGAATGGTAGCAGGAGATTAAAAATATTTATACCCATATCCCTGTACAGAGAACGGGGAAGGTAAATGTATCTGGAATATGAAGGGAAACTGTTTCTTTCCTCCCTTCATTTCTGATCCATAATCACACTACTCCCTTTTATTTTTTCATACATCACCTATTTCTTCACCTTCCCTTCTACAACCCCTTTCCTCAGCCTTTCTATACCCTTAAATCCTTGCTGATTTATTGGTGTATTGTTCACAGCTACTCACCGTAGCAGAAGGTACCAATGGTAATGATCCACCAAAACAATTCTTAAAATCATTGCTGCAAAATCTGGCTCTCCAAAGCAGCCCAAAGAGGACAATTCCCAAACAAGGCAGCACAAGGCCATGCATGCATCTGCATTTCTGTTCCACCAGCCACAAGCCCAGCAAAAGAGGTTCCTGCTTTCCCTTGCAGCAGCCCCTGATTCCTGTGTGCTCATCACGGATCACCATCTGTGCCCTTCTGCTGATTCAGTGTTTGCATGGCTGTGCTCTCTACCAGACCTTGCAGCAATTTTGAAAGCAAAACCAACGAAAAACAAACCTTGCTTCTTCTTTTTTTTCCCCTCAATTGCTATTTTTAAACCAGAAAATGTCACAGTTCTGCTTTGGGATGCAACCAAAATAAAGCAGTGATTCAGAGGAAAATAATAAAGGGGCCAAGAATAAGGGAAAGAGAGTTTCTGCAATCTCTTCTAACAGGACACAGAACCACAGGGTAACAGTGTGTGGAGGCAAAAAAAAAAAAAAAAAAAAAAAGAAAAAAGAAAAAAAGAAAAAAAGAAAAAAAGCTTTGTTTGAGGAACTTGCAAGTGACTCAAGAGCTGCGGTTCCCTTCCCTCAGTGCAGGGACTGTATCATCAAAGGGCTGTTTGCATGCACAGCATTCAACAAACCAGCTTGAGAGTCTCAGGAATTTAGATAGCATCCTCTTCTAGGGGTTTGAATGGGCCTGCTGGATGTGATACTGAGCTTTGTTCCTGGAAGCTGGAGATCCCTTTCTCTGTTAAAGCAGCGTGTGAGCCTGAGTGCCTGTGTCAGGATGGATGATCTCAGCTCCTTGAGTGCCTTCCATTGTACGGCTACTCAGCCCTTACAGGCTGATTGCATTTATTCTGTCCTGACACAGGGAGCCCCTTGCAGCACAAACAAAACCAGAATAAATAAGCACAAATATTCATCATTCCTGGCCTGCTGAGTGTTGCAGGGGACCTGTGTGAAAATGCTGAGCAGCAATGCAGAGGGGCTGGACAGAGGCATTTGTGTGCACCGGTATCTCCTCTCTGTGCTAATGATTTTGATTTTTTTTAGATGATTTTTCTCACTGAATCCTTAGAGCTCGTATTTCTGAACACATCTGATTTGTGCCTGAAGTGGGGTGGACAGGACAGGCTTTCAGAATATTTTCAAGGAGAGAATCCTTCTGTGATCAGAAATCCTCAGATTAATCCCCCTGGGGACTCAGGCTGTACCGGAGGGGGTCAGTCCTTAATCACTTTCCAAGTTTTTTGCAGAGTTCCAAGGAGAAAACCCTCTAAAGCCCTGCTCTCACCAGGGTCCATTGACCCGTTCTCCCCCTGCTGCATGTGTGAAATGCACATTTATGCACGAGGGCTTTTGGCAGGGTAACACACCCATAAGGTACATCATGTGTGCCTCGCTGACTGTTACTGGAGTGATTTAGGAAACAGATTAATCAAAGCCCTTTAAAGTGACGTTTGCCAGTCGGGATCAGGAGCCGGTTAAACACCCATCCAAGCAGCACTTTGATCCTCTGCCAGTTCCTGTGCGACTCCCCGAATCTCCTTGCTCAAAAGCAGCCCAGGAACTGCAGGCACACCCGGAGGAGCAGCTCCTGTCCCGGGCAGCAGGAGCAGGCAGGGCTGACAGCTCTGCAGGACCTGGGGCTCCTGCCTGGAAACTCCCCAGGTGTGCAGCTGAGGCTGCTCTGCTCCCTGCACACACTGCAGGTGTGAGCTCCTGCCACAAACAAACAAACAAACAAACAAACAAACGTGTTCTGCCTGGAAACAGCTGGAGCTGCAGGAGCACAGAGCTCTCTCCGAAGTGGGGCTGAAGAGTTCACAGGTCCTGCTAGGATTTGCTGAAGTTTTCTGATTTTAACTCAGAGGTTGAATCAGTGAGGTATCTTTGCGTTAATAACCTCGTTTTATCTATAGGGAAAAAATGAAATGAAGTCACATGTGCTAAGCCAGGCAGCAAAAGAAGCAGTTCTTACCCACAGGACTTGAGAAAGAGCTTGTTTCAACAGAGCTTGGCTCAGAACATTCCCGTGCACATCTGTGGCTCCACAAAGGCAGAAGTTTCCTCTGAATTGTCTTCTTGAATTGTTTTCTGCTTGTAGTAAATCACTGGCTCTCCCTTACCTATGGGACTCTTTTTTCAGGGTGCTTATCCTGCCACCTTGGAGGCTGCATTGACCACTCTGTCAAATTTTATACCTTGATAAATAAATTGCACCTGACTGTTAGTGCAGACCTAGGTAAGTAAACAAAATGTCTTTCTTCTGCTAAAGAGGTTTGGCTGTGCAATCAGAAGTAATTCAGTACCTGTTTAGCCCCGGTGCTGGCTAACAAAAGGCAGATTCCACGCCCTCATGGAAGAAAGATCAAAGGCTTTTTTGGCATTAATGAATGTTAAGCAAAAACCCCAAATATTTAATCAAGAGGGAACAAAACCTTAAGACTCACACAGCTGTGAGCATTTTTACAGGTTTTCGTGGTTCTTATTTGAATCATATCTAAGGGTTTGTTTCCGTATACGTGAACAGGATTAAAGTCCCATGGCAAAGGGTGGGATTTTCAAAGTGTTTTTAAAACTCACAGATTCGAATGGGGCCCAGGCTGGGACAATAGGGGAAGAGCTATTAGAGGCTGTCACTTCTGAAAAAGCATTTAATGTGATGGAGTGTGGCTATGACTCAGAAACACAGCGAGTACTTTAGAGGGAGCCAAAAAGGAAAGGATGCACCTGACTGGTTTTGTAAGGCTGGGTACAAGTGATACAATAATTCTTTCACAACCAAAGGGCAGTCAGCTGATATCCTGAACCTGAAGATTTGATTGCCCAGCTTAAAAAACACAATGCACTTGTCACACAACCACCCTGAACAATTATAATGATGCATTATTTTCTCTGCAGTTGTGCTCATGAGCCTTGGTGATGGATCAGAACCACTTAGCAGTGAGCCAGCACATAAGAAACCCTGAGAGTTCTCTCCCCAGGGAGTTTATGGAAGATGATGGGCAGGAAAACCAGATGAAACCTGGCCACTGACACTGGCCCTCACACCACGAAGCAATCACACTCCCCCAGGTGTTCAGCTGACGCTGGTTTTGTACAGACAGCACGGCAGAGGAGAGGCTTTCAGAGTGTGACAGGCATTACAATGCAATTACTTAGGACATGCTTCAGAGATGCTCCACCTGCTCACAGAGGTAATACAAACAAAGCCAAAGGGGCTTAGCTGGAAAATAATAATTAAGTGATAAAGGTGCCACCCAAAGGAGCAGTTGTGGATATGACACCCAGCTGGTGAGTGAAGGGTGTTGTAACAGAAGCCACAAAGAGCCTTGGGAGTGTTTGAAGTGGTGGAGAGGGGGCACCTTGCAAAGGGAGCACACTGTGCCACAACACAGCCCAGGCCAGACATGGGGAGATAATCCCTGAGGAACGTGGGGATGAGAAAACTGAGGTAAGGTGGAACTCGCTGGTGTGGGCACAAAGAGGTTCTACCTACCACTACACACCATGAGGAATCTGCATTTCACCCACGATCCAGGGCAGAAAAGAAGGATTCTAGCTGTGTTCTGAGAGCAGAAGGGGAAGCCATCACATGCAGCTTGGATGTGATGGTCCATGGAGGAAGAACAAGGCAAAAATAAAATTCAGGTTGTTCCAAAGGTTGGTAAGGATGAAACAAAAGGAAGAAGCATCAAAGTTTCTAGGCAATCATCAAAAACCAATGTGGGGATTTCACCGTGGATACAAGGGGACCTTCCTTTGTAAGAGCTAAAAAGAAAAACCAACTGAAAAATTAACATTCTGGTTAAAGAAAGAAAAAATGGAAATGGAGCCAGGTGATGATTTCTGTCACCCAACCTTAGCAAACCAGAGCTGCATCTTCCTGTCCATCACAGGACCATTATTTGTGCTTATGCAAAATCATTAATTGCAAAAGAACCTTTCAGGTGCTGATGAGATCAGGTAAGACAGGGCTATGACTGAAAGCACAGTCTTGCACTGAGTTTTAATTGCAGTGGTGATGCACGAAATGGACACAATCATCCTGCTCACGTCTCACAGCCCCAGCTGCATGTGGAGGACTGGCAGTTAAAAACCCATTATTTATTTAACTCTGCAACTGGTGCATTTATTGTGGTAACCAGTGAGCCAGGGGAAAAAAAAAAAAAAGCAGAAGATTCTGTGCAATTTGTAAGTGTCTACTTTCAAAGTAAACCACATGAAAAATTCATTTAAATGTTTTGGAGTGAAATGTTCAGGTGATGAAAATAGGGGAATCTCCTACAAAATCAATGAAGCTTTTCATCAGTTGAATATGTTTTGGTTACCTCTTTACCTTTCTCTTTTTTTTTCCTCAATACAGTTGAAACCCAGTATTATTCATGTGGACTGCATAATGCCTCATTAATTGAAAAATCACCTGGCACATGAAATATTAATGTGGATAAAACCAATAAAAAATTACCTGCTAGAAAAGTCTTGTTTAACAAATACTTGTGTGAAGTGCTCAGCTTCTTAGAACATAGATGATGTCGAGAATTTTTATTATTCATTATTAAGAATGATGAAAAGAAGAGATATTGCTCTCTTAATCCATCAAAGCCCAAAAGAAATCTATGTTTTAGAGAGAGGGAATAGAAAAACATAAGTTATACTCCCTAGAATGAGGTCAATGCTCATTCTTGGAGGCCCAGAAAATGCCCTTTGAAGCACATAATTATGGGTGGGAGATGATCTATAAAGCTGCAGAAGCAGAAGAAGTCTCATGGAAGACAGGACGTGTGCCCAGGTGTCAGCAGCACCCCAGGTGTCCGTGGGGCTGGACACTGAGTGCAGCTTTTCAAGGAAAAGAAATGCCAACATTCTCCCAGAAGCTCACATCTGAATTTCTAATTGCCCCAATTACTAACTAAATTACCTGCCTGCATATGTAATTAGGGAATCTTTGTACCTCAACTTGTGTTTTTGGGGTGCTGACAGCTTTCCTGGTGGTGCCCTGGACGTTCACTGCAGTCAGGAAAGCCCAGCACAGAGGGCCTGGAGCTTTCCTGAGTCACCTCTGGCTCTGTGCTGTCACACAGGAGGGCAGGGACGGAATTGGGGATTTGCACTGGGAACTGCTCACGTGCAGGGACACAAACTGCCAAGTTCACAGATACCACAGAGCAGTCCTGAAGGTTTCTACTGCAGGACAGAGCTTAGTGCTGACTCAGGTGCTCTACCCTGCTCTGTTAAATTCTGTGTCATCTGAGTTTAAAGCCAACAGATTCTAGCTGCAAAATACCTTCTTTTGATCCAAAGAGAAACAGATCAATTGTTTGGTTTCATTGCAGTGAAATTATCAGTATTTGCTTCCAACAGTCTCACAGGAGCTTTTCACTAGAAAAGAGTGTCAGTCACCAAATCCAAGAAGGGCCCACAGAAGTGCCACTCCCCACATTCCCAGACACTTTCCACTGCCACACAGGGAAGTTTAGGCCTGAGGGACACATCCCTGATAGAGGGAATAGAAAAGATGAAGTCTATTACGAGTCATTTGAGCCTCTTCCAATCACTAGGTTTTAGATGACTGCAGCAAGTGTGTGTTGAACAAGGAGGGGGGAAAAAAAAATCTAAAAAACTGCTGGTTTAACCAGAGAAAATGCCTGCTTTCCTGACCCCAAATCAGGCAGTCAGCCTAACTCTGGGTGTGGGAGCAAGACTCATCAGCCAAGCATGTGCACAGCTTTCATACCCCTTGCCAAATCCACCCCTGAGCTGTGGCCAACCTCCAGTGCTTCAGAAGGAGATAGAAAAGGGGCTTTAGAAAGATGCAAAAAGAAATTCTGGGTTATCCATAAGGCTTAGTTGTGATGAACTAGAGACCAAAAATAAGGTACAAAATAGAGTTCACCTTGGATACCCTGAAGATGACAATTTTTGCACTCCACTCTGTCTTCAGAAAAAGGAAGGACCAGAGGTTTTAGGCAAACTGCTGTCAGAGAGATGTGATGAGATTTTAGTTTGGATAGGAGGGGAATTTCTTTTGTAAGAGTTAAAAATCCCACCCAAAACAGCAAAACAACAACAAAAAATAATACTGATGGGTTTAAAATGTCAGTCCAAATGAAAAAGTAGCAATAACCAAACAATGTGTTTTTCAGGGAGTTTTGATTACCCCTAAGGCAAAAAAGTAGTCAAATTGTACATCAAAATGGAAAACATCCTTTCTGCCTCTTACACTTAGTGAGAATCTGTACAGCACGATGTTTGTAAAAAATAAACATGAAATGAAGAAGAGTTCAAGCACTTTTCAAGCCCATTGGGGAGAGCTGTAAATCCTAAACCACCAGGAGAAAAACCCACCTCAAGGTCCCATCCTGAGCCATGGTCTCTTCATGCACTTACTGAACTTGTTTCATTTTACCTCTTCTTTAGCTTCAGGATGGAAAACACCCCCTGCTTCTGACAACACCCCACTCAGCACAGCAGGCAGACCAGCTGGCCCCAGGTTTCCTCACTGCAAACACGGCCAGCTCTTTTGGGTTTGCTCACCTTGTATGATGCACTTGGGGCCTGCCCTTTATCCTCCCTGCACAGTCAGTTGGAAACAGATCAGAATATTGATTAGAGTAGGTACTGATTCATTCAGTCATTATGTGCAGAGCAGTTGTTACTGGGAGGAAAGGCAGCAGAAGGTGGGAGGTTCTTTGAGCCACCACGGAAAGACAGCACAGAAGCAATGAGTGGGTGAAGGAAACCAAAGCTTGGGTGGAGCAGAAAGAGGGGAAGGGTGTGAGCTGAGATGCTGGTGGAGCTGCAGGCAAGGGTGACACATCCTTACAGTTATTACCATGTTTAATTACCCCTCTTGACTGACGTTCCTCCAGCACTGCTGCCACGGGCGGGGGTGATGGCTGCAAAGGGGCATCGCTCCCCTCCCCCCTTGTGCAATTCCATCTCAGCAATAACTGGCAAAGCCTGGAGATAAGAGCCTCTACGTGTTCATTCTGAGCTGAGCTGTCTCTGGGTGCTCTGTATCCATGAGCATCCCTCCATGGGAGCCAAAGCAAGACACACACACACTGGTTTTTGCAGTTCCATCACTGAGCCCAGCCTTTCTTGTCCATACTGTGCTGTCCATGAGCATCCCTCCGTGGGAGCCAAAGCAAGACACACACACTGGTTTTTGCAGTTCCATCACTGAGCCCAGCCTTTCTTGTCCATACTGTGCTCACCAAGGGTGTGTGGCCTAAAGCATAGGTGGAGAAGTTGAAAGGAAAAATAGAAACATGGGCCATTTTCCCCTTTTTCTCACTGACAAAATTCCTAACTGACAGGAAAAGATGCTTTTCCAGTAATTGCATCAGCCCCATTTCTGGCTGGCACAGGCTCTCTCAAGGCACAGTGACCAATCACAGACTGTGCCAGGGTCACAAACAAAAATAACTTAGTTTTTTAAATAAGGTCAAATAACCGACAGCATTTCAATAAAGCTGTGGTCACCTCATTTCAACATCTTTTAAAGATTTCTACTTGGGGAGCAAGAGAAAGAATAGAATTTGTAAAGTTGTCTTATAGTTAATTATTTTCTTTATGAGAATGATTTACTGTGCTGATGGTATCAGCTGCCTCAAATCTCTTTTGCAGTTGTCTGATTTTTAGGAGCTGGGCAGAGAACAGACTTAAATTCCTGAGGGAGATTTCTTAGCTAATCTATAGAAAATGCTAGATTTTGGCAGATGAATCAAACTCCTCCGGCAAAAAGGTGTGACTGTAATGCAGCATCTCTGGACTGTAGAATAACTATGCATTAGCAGAAGAAAGATCAACAAAGAGAAGTTGTCCTGTAACATTTAAAGCCGAGGTGCAATAATTGTTCCATGAAATGCTAAAGTGGGGATGTATGTTGGATTCCTCTGTCACAGACAATATCTGTTACTTTTATTGCCCATGATACTAAGTTTTGATTGCTCCCAGACCTCATCAGAGACACTGTTTTATAAACGATTATAGGAAAATAAAATTCTGATCACCCACTGACATGCTGTACTTTATGAAACAGGAGAATTCCACAGGTCACCAGGCATTCCCATATGTTAAATATCCCAAGCTCCAGTCTCTTCCAAGCACCTTCCATTCAACCTTGACTCCAAAAGCCACATCCTTCTGCTGCTCTGCCTTAGATTTACCTCTGCATTTCAGACTGGTTATTCAAGACTTTGCTCTCACCAACTTTATGAAGATGAAAGAGCCAGAACAGAGGTGAGATACAGTCTTGTCCTTATACAAAAAAAGCTGGTTCCTCTACCCACAGGAATCCAGGAAGATGTGGGAGCCCCACAAGATATCAGCTCACTCCATGAGAGCCAACGAGTCCAGGGACTTCATGAATGTTCTGGCACTGGAGCACACAGATCCCATCAGTGAGCTCCAACTGGTTCCTGAGAGACAGGGACCTCTCCTGCTGTGTCCCCAAAGCACCCATGGGAACCTGTGCTCCATGCAGGTCTGAGCTGCTGCTGGTGGCGTCCCTGAACCTGTGTGGTACCCAAAGCTGTGCTGTACCCAAAGCTGTGGTCTATCCAGAGCTGTGGTCTATCCAAAGCTGTGGTTTATCCAGAGCTGTGGTCTATCCAAAGCTGTGGTTTATCCAAAGCTGTGCTGTACCCAGAGCTGTGCTGTACCCAAAGCTGTGGTCTATCCAGAGCTGTGGTCTATCCAGAGCTGTGGTCTATCCAAAGCTGTGGTTTATCCAAAGCTGTGGTTTATCCAGAGCTGTGGTCTATCCAAAGCTGTGGTCTATCCAAAGCTGTGGTCTATCCAAAGCTGTGGTCTATCCAAAGCTGTGCTGTATCCAGAGCTGTGGTCTATCCAAAGCTGTGGTCTCTCCAAAGCTGTGTTGTACCCAAAGCTGTGGTCTATCCAAAGCTGTGGTCTCTCCAAAGCTGGGTTGTACCCAAAGCTGTGGTCTATCCAAAGCTGTGGTTTATCCAGAGCTGTAGTCTGTCCCAAAGCTGTGGTCTATCCAGAGCTGGGGTCTATCCAAAGCTGCGCTGTATCCAAAGCTGTGCTGTATCCAAAGCTGTGCTGTATCCAAAGCTGTGCTGTATCCAAAGCTGTGCTGTATCCAAAGCTGTGCTGTATCCAAAGCTGTGCTGTATCCAAAGCTGTGCTGTATCCAAAGCTGTGCTGTATCCAAAGCTGTGCTGTATCCAAAGCTGTGCTGTATCCAAAGCTGTGCTGTATCCAAAGCTGTGCTGTATCCAAAGCTGTGCTGTATCCAAAGCTGTGCTGTATCCAAAGCTGTGCTGTATCCAAAGCTGTGGTCTATCCAAAGCTGTGCTGTATCCAAAGCTGTCCTGTATCTAGGCCTTCCTGCCCCACCAGCTGGGAACAGTTCTTCCCACCCTGGTGCCTTTCAGGACACCATCTGTGGCAGGCTGATACAGCTCTGGTGCCAATATTTGGGTTAACAAACCCCATGGTTTGAGGGGATCAGATATTTCACTAACAGGAGCCATATAAAGGTCTAGGATAGCAGACTCAATCCCATGAAACTGTGAGCATTTATTTTAGTTACTGATCCGTGGTTCTGTTCTGTTCTGCACCAGAGTGCCACAATGTATTTTAAGGGATTACTCTACTGTCACTTTCACTGCACTCAATTTCTTTTCTGTCAGAGGTCTGGGATAAACCACTAACCCATTAATCATGTGTCACTCATCCCACGGGAACACAGAAAACAAATAGAAACCAGCCTTTCCTTTCCTAACAGGAACAGCTCTAATTAACATGGCAGTGTGTTTTGCTGGTTGTTTTTGTTGTCTTCAGACATTACTTCTGTAAATAATCAAAATGAAAAGGAGAGATCTTCCTTGTAAAAAAACCCAAAAAACAAACATAAAAAACCCCCAAAACTCACTTAACTACACAGGTTCTTGAAGTGCTGCTTGTACATCTAAAGCACAAGTCGAAAAGATTAAGCCTGCCTTGAAATAGGTTTTACTAGCTTGAAATACCAACATGCTCAATATTCACATGGTGAGAGTTTTATATATTGCCCGATTGTGATGATAGAAAAGGATACTTCATCATTTACATTTACAACACTACTCACAGACTACAGCTATTTGAGTCCTGTGTGGTTTTGAATAGATAAAATGAGAAAACAAGCCATGAAGCACTCACTGCAGTGACCCGGGGTTACTGTGGAGCTGTGGTGTGAATTGTACACTTCTGCATCAGTCACAAGCAGATTCTGTACTTGTTAAAATCAGCTGCGAAGCTGGCACTAGTGCTTCAAAAAGACTACTTTAGGAAAAAATATATAACAGTGGAGCCCCTGCAGCTTCGGGTTTGGTTTTGGGGTTGTTTAAACCTTGTGGAAGGAAGAGATCTCGTTTAGTGAAAAGTTGCCTTTTGGTGCGTGTATGGAGGGAACAAGAGGTTGAGCTCCAGAGCAGGCAGGTCCTCTCCCTCAGTGCCAGAAACAATCGTACATTTCAAAGGAACCTCCTGCAAGGCCAAGGAGTTTTTTGTTATGTAAACGAGCCCAACTTGTTTGTTTTGGTTGCTGTTTTTAAATGCCAAGTTGTAGATATGTCTGTTGTGTTAAACACATCAAACAGGGAAGCAGAACATCAGTCTCCTGCATCCCGAGTTGTGCTGGAGACACGGAGTTTGCTCAGGGCTGCATTTCAAACAGCAGCTCTTTGATGCTCTGAACGCGGCCGAGGAGTCCCCAGCAGCACACGGAGGTGGGAACAGCAGCCAGGGGACAGGGACACTGACAGGGGCTGCCAGACCGAGACAGCTTCTGCCTCAAGGATCACTTCCCGCTGGTCCCAAAACACAGACAAACCCAAAAACTGTCACTGCCACTGGTATTTAAACCCTCCACTGCTTCTGGGAGTCACTCCGTGTGAAACTGAATTTGGGAGTTAAAAAAAGGAGTAAAGGACGTGCCTTCTTCTGCCTTAAATTTGGCTTTATCATATCCTGCAAATGAAGGGCTTTGAGGAGTTTTCAAAACTGATCAAAGAGCTGTGCAATACACCCCTTCACAGTCCAGACTCTGTGGGCTCTAAGGGTGGAATTGTCAAAGAAATATGCAGAAGAACCTGTTGCCCCAGATAAGTTAATTAACAAAACCAGTAATGGCTGAAATTCTGAATTTGATTGTTCTTCAAACCTTCTCTTGCCACTGCATTGGGATTTGTTTCAAAAACCGTACATTGGTAACTTCAGTTTACCAACAGTTGTCACACTGTGATACTCTTCTGATTGTAAAAGATACTGTGCATAGAGCTAGGTAATCTGATTCCACTCCAAATATTGATGCAGTTACCCAGGATAAGCAGGGAAGATACATTGGTAACTTCAGTTTACCAAAAGTTGTCGCACTGTGATACTCTCTGATTGTATAAGATACAGTGCATAGAGCTAGGTAATCTGATTCCACTCCAAATATTGATGCAGTTACCCAGGATAAGCAGGGAAGCATGGAATCGAAACCCTGACTGCCTTTCTGTATCTGTGAGGAGAGCAGGGGCTCCGAGCAGTGCAATGGAAACCAAAGACCTGGGCACCAGATTAGATTAATGTGCAAAAATAAGCAGTTGAGTTTGTGCATCTCTAACCTTAGGACTTAAACAATGGCAACTCCCTTGGGGCATTTTCTCCTTCCTCCTCTCCTGTGGCTCTGTTCTCAGAATCTTTAGCCTGTTTATTGCCTGTGCCCAGTTTTCCTTCTCCTGTCTTTTCTGGAGGAGCTCACAGATTTCACCTCTCTCCATACAGACACAGTCAGTGTTTACTTTCTTGTGAAATTCGCTATCAAAGACAACCCTACAGCATTCAGGATTCAGACGTCTCTTTCCCACAGTTCTCCTTGTTAGATATGCAAAGGAGGTCCTTGAAGAGCTATTACAGAGTGTGAAAAGAAACATAAAATTTGGTGCACTGTTGATGTTCCTATCTCAGCAGCGACCCGAAACAAAGCACACAAGTGCTCCCTGCAGCACAACAGCCTCTGCTTAGTCAGACACCTCCCAAATGCTGAGCAGCAGCAGTTTGTGCTGTCCATGGGTGATGTGAGGAGCAGTCAGTGCACTTGTAAAGTCCTATTTGCGTGTTTTCTTTGTCCCTTTCCTGTTTTTTATTTCACACAGACATTAGTCTCAGATAAAGGAACTATAAAATAACAAATATACAAGACAGAAGCAAACAATGCCTGTGTTCCACAAAAGAGTATTTTCAAGTTTAAGGCACCTGCTCAGAACTGGCAGTCTCTTCTTGACAGTCTCCAGTGTTCATCAGCACCTTTGGTAGCCCAGAACTTTGAATCTCTGCCTCTTACCACAGTCTTTACCCAAAAAAGAAAGATAAAACACAAGTTTTGAAATCTCTTTTCGTTTGTGTAGAGCAAAAAAAGCTCAAAGCAGTGGCAGGTCCTGGCCAGTAGCTCAGAGAGCTGTGTGTGGGCAGATTAGAGACTGAAGGGAGCATCACTCGAGAGGAGGGGAAGGGGAGCCAGGCACATGCAGATGATGAAAGCCTGCTCAGCACTGGAGGAGAGGGGAAGGGGAGCAGAGGTGCTGATCAGTGAGGGAAGGAGGGAACGAGGGGCACAGCTGGGCTCCACTGCAGACTGCAGCTCCTCGTTAGCTCCCGGGGATGCTGCAGCTCTGAGCCCCCGGAGAGGCAGAGGCAGCAGCAGAGATGGGAACTGGCTGAAGAATCTCTGGGGAGCTGCCTCGCCAGCAGGAAATGCAGATTTATTGATACTGAGCGTTTTGCAAGAACTATGTGTTCTCAAAAAGCCAAAATATGCTAAAGCAAAATACAAAAATAAACCTTCATCCCAACATTATCAACATCCAGTATTTCTGAATTTCATTTTGAAATGACAGGTGCTTTTGCAACATACTGGGCTTTGTCCATTCTAACACAGCAGCACATTTTGAAAATATAACTGGAATTGTTTTGTTCACTGATACTTTTTCCTATATAATGAATTTATGTCACATCAGGATTTTCAAAAGATGCTCTGATGTCTGGGAAAAAAATTCAAAATAATGACTTTTCCTGTAGTTCATGCTTTCCCTGAGATAGGAAGTCTGATTCAAAGCATACACTGAATTTAGCTGGACACCCATTGACTTCAGTGGAGCAGATCTGTGAGGAGATCTTGAAGAATGGAAGGAAAAAACTAGTGACAACAAACTGAAGGAATTCCTCTTTAAACAATGCCCTGCAAACACACACAAGGATCGCTCCGTCCTGCCTTTGATGTACAGCTCCCCAAAGCTTTAACCCTGCTAGCACAGGAAAGGCAGAGCTGGCCCCGGGAGCCACATCTGTTCTCAGAGCACTGGGGTTGCCTGATCCCCCGGGAATTCACATCTGCCCCGTCCCAAATCCTGCACAGATGATCGCTGCGCAGTGCAATAATCACGGGCACTCCTTCTGGGATTCTGTACAGCCCTTGGTGATTCAAAGCCCTGTGGTGCTGTTTCTGGAAATATCCATTCCACTTCCCAAGCAAGACCTAAAGCTGCTTGGAGCAGTATTTACTGAGCTGAAATCGGATCTACCAAAGCAGGACCTGTTTGTTTCACAGAGCTGATCCTGTGTCTCTGCTGGATAAACGTGGGAAGATAACAACAGGCCAGAGCTGAACAGATCCAAGGGCAACATGTACCATTGTCTGGACCAAAAAACCCACGGAAACCAGGTTAATATTGGCACTCAGACTGATTGTAACTTGTGGCTCCCTGAAAATAAAGCTTCTGTAATGGGGATGCTGATACCTCCTTAACTGTTACGGCACAAACACTGCCACTGAAATACAGTTCAGAGCCAGCTCCATCAAGGAGTGTTTTGTAAATGAATAATGACTTTGCTTAAAGCTAATCAACATCAAGTGTGTTAAAAAAGATGAAATAGTGCTGGAAGGCAGTGGGAGGTAGAGGAGCCTCAAAGTGCAAACAGGTGCTGATCTCCCTTCAGGGGGGATTGAGTGGCACAGACCTTACAGGGCTGTCACTTCTGATCAAAGCAAGCTCCAAGACCACATAATCACCATCACCCACCTTTTAAAGGATACCCTGATTTATCATCTGTCACTGTTAATAACTTGGCTACTCTGTCTGAAATACTTAAAAACATTACACGAGGATAACATTTCAAATTTTTTTTTTAAAGAAATGTGTAAATGTTTTCAACTAAAAGGCACTGGAGCTCGTCCTTTGAGGCCATCTGTTGCTGGAGACCACCTGCCATCAAAAGCCCACCTGAGCAGGAACATCCCATCATTACAGAGCCATCCCCCTGCAGCCAGGGCTGTTGGGGCTGGGGGGAGCAGGGTGTGTGTCAGACACGGCTGTTCCTGGGCTCTCTGCAGCCACGGGATGACAGCCAGATGTGAATAATGGCTGCATAATAACAGACACATGAAATGCTGCTTGGGCAAAACCTGATAAGGGATCTGAACATTCCTGGCTGAGCCCCTCACATCCTCTCGGTGGTGCCTGCTCTGCACTGCTCGGAGTGTCCCAACATGTCAGGTCTAAACCCTGCAACTGCCGAGCTTAATTATTTTTCTGTTTATGAGAAGCATCGGCATTTCACAGAGAAACAAGAGTTTTACCATGGTAATTAGAATTTTGTGGGGTTTTGCCCTGAATCCCATTTTCCCCTGCCGATCTCATACTCTTACCTCATTAATCTCTCCCCAGTAAATCACGCTGTTCTACCAAGCTACCTTTGCCAGAAAAAGGAACTTTCTGCCTTTCTTTTACCTGCTCACAAGCCTGTGACAAACATCTGGTTCTTGATTTGGTGTATGTACACAATCCACTTCTTTTATAACTTTTATATGATAAATGCCACTGGACATTTCTTCCTCAACAAGTTTCCCATGGCGTGACTGGATTGTTAAAATTACCACGTACAGACACTTTTCCTAAAGGTCTGAGATAAGCAAATACCTATTGGGGCTTGGCAGTAATGAAAAATCCTATACAATTCAACAAATAAAAATTCAAACATGATTTCACTAAAATATAAAATTGCTGTGAAAAATAAAGAAGTTTAATATTTTTGAGATGTTGCCTTAATGGCTTTTAGTATTATTATCATTTAACTAAAATGCAGCCTTCTAAGACAAGAATACAAATCTGTGTTAATTATTAATAACAGTATTAAGTTAATTGTTTTGAAAATAAGTATATCACCTTCCTTTAACAGTAATAAGCTTCCAATGCCTTAAGTAGCAACTTCAGTATTAAACTGTTAAGACTGTTAGGAGCCATGGGACAGCAAGAATACAATTTCTGAATTAATTAATTCTTAAGATGTTCCTCAAAGCCAATCATTGCATTCTGCTGCATTTACAGTGTACTAGCCCTGATGTAAAGAATCTGCATCATGATGTACTTGAGGAATCTCATTTGATTACCAGTAACACGCCCCAAATAATTCCTGAATAACTGCAAGCATAAATAAAACCTGAATACTTGGTTTACAGTTCAGCAAGTATCTATTTGTAACACGATGCCTCCAGCCAAGCATCATGTGTCATTTTCATGGGCAAAGGTGCAGTTCTGCCCTGGTGAAATGAAGGGCTTGAGCTGACAACTGAATAAACCCAGAACAGCAGCAGGAGCTCAGCCACTGCTGAACATCCATCTTCACGGTTTTTCTCTTCCAGAATCCTGACAGCAGGATGTAAGAATTCATCATCAACAACGCAAGCAAATAATATTCTGTAGCCCACAGAAGAGTGAGGAGTTTCTTGCAGTGACTGATGCAGGCTGGAGCGAAGCCTGGCACCATTCCCTGAACAAACCTGTCCTGGTGAAGCCAGCACTGCCCCTTCTGCCAGGGATGAATCTTCTGAGGTGGCACACAAACAAGACACACACCTGAAGGCTTCCTGCACAATCTGCAATACACAGGTGATTTTAAAGCTCTGTATTTCTCAGGATCTAGTGCCATTGGTTTAGCTGGAGCATACACAGATGCACAGACATTAATTCAGCAGTTTCACAAGTGGATTTGTTTAGTGCAATGTCCTACTTTGGCTGCAGCACAGTGTCCTCTGACAGGATTAACTTCCAGGGCATCTCAAAGCCCTGTGTCAAACAGTGGCACACTGGCACAAAAGAGAAAAAGGATATTTTCTCTTCCTCAAAAGATGAATTTTGTATGAAAACTGCTTTATCTATGTGCACGAAGATTATTGATAATACCTGCAAGATCATTTCTGCCACTCCAGTTCCTCATCACTGCTGGGAACACTTCAAAAGAGTACAAAAAGGCAAGAATTTATCTGCCACACTGCACAGGTAAGTTGAAAAACCAGACCACTCCTAAAGAACCTTTTGCTGGAAAATTCCCAGGCACAACATGACTGTCACAAGGATCCCCACTCTCCCATTCAGACCTGTTCTTTCTGTGATGAGATCCCTGGCAAAGGCTTTTCTAGAGCAGCCTGGGTGGGAAAGGGAGGTTCTACCCCTGCCTCACCAGCTCATCACCCAGCCTGGCCATCACCTGCAAAGTCTCAGGTTCACACAAAAACATACCCCACTCAAAACTTCTGGAAAATGTATTTACAGCTTGAGCTTCATCTGGTAACTTCCCTGAAGTAGCATCCAAACCCTGCATTTGTACTTGCCGGTGTCCCCTAAGTCTTTCCACAAAAGGTGACGCTTTCAGCGGCGTTAGAAAGGGGGGAAATTCCCCGAAGGGTAGAGACGGAATTGTGTTCCAGCTGTGAGAAGTGAGGCAGCGATCTTTAACATGCAGAACGCAGCCCATGCAAATCTGAAAGGGCTGTTAGGCGAGGATCACTGCTGTAATCTCAGCGCTTTGTAAACACGGTCCTGCTCTACCCCGCTGCCGCTTTTTACATCGCTAAAGCCCATTCGGTGTCTCCGTTGCAGAGGCTCACAGAAATGTGCACCTTCAAAATCCATTTATTTCATTTCACCTTGCAATTTCTTTCGAGTAAATTACTGTTCTCTCTATTTATACTCGCAGGCAAGTATAACAACAATTATTATATTCAAAGTGTGCTTTTATCAAGTGATCCAGGAAACAAGTTTATTAACTGCAAAGCACATCAGAGAAAGTTTAGAACACACAAAATTATCAAACTAAAGAACATATTTTATTTTTAATAAAATAGTGGAGCATGAAAAATAATTGTATATTACAAATATATACAGCACAGAACTGTGCACCCCCAGCACAGTAAAGAGCATCACTCTATACAAAGCTTCCCTTTGCAGAATCTAGTGCTTCTTGATCTATTCATAGTGAGAATTTGTTTAACAATAGAAAGAGTCAATAAGCCCTTTGGGTCTCTTTGAATTGATCCCCCCCTTTTTTTTTTGCACAAATCAGTCCAAACGTGTATAACATTGGCTTGATTTCCATTAAAAAGCCACAAAATGTAACACTAAAGGGTTTCTGAGGACTAGACCTCTTAGTTCTTTTGTTAAGAGATTTCTTTTGTTGTCTTTATGTACAGCAAAATACTTGTTTCTCTTTTCATGTCATGGTAAGAGAAAAAAAAAATGTATTGCACATTATTCTTATTCACAAAGTTTGTGTCTGGTGCAGGAAGTTTCTCTTTTGGTGAAAGAATATTGGTGAGCATTATAGATTGAGCCTATTTTTAGGCACTCCAGGCCCAGAGGGCTGAGAGGAGTTGTGAAGGGTTTTAAAGTTAGCACGGAGGTTGTTTTCCCAGAGAGCATCCTCGCTCAGGACAGGCCTCCTCCAGTCCCTGGAGAGACAGTGCTCACTTGGGCACTTGGAAAATCAAACCATTGCTCCCTAAAACTTGGCTATACCTTGTTACTCAGAGAGCTGAAGAAAATCCAGCCCAGCTACATGAAGAAGTTAAATGAGTGTTGGTTGTTGTATTTGGTTTTGGTTTTATGTTTTTTTGTTTTGTTATTTTTTTAATCTGAGGGATGGATGTGATTCCTAACTACAAATTAGTAACAGAGCAGACTGTTTTAATTCACAATATTTCTTTCACATGAAACCTTTCCATGAGTACGTTTACCTTCAGTTTTTCACCAGCTCCTGAATTCAGCATGATACATTTTTGTGCCTTGAGATATTAAAATGTTCTGACAAAAAAAGCACCATTCATTTTTTAATTTCTGACTGCTACTGTGGACATTTGTAAGTCTGTGAGGTGAGATACAGTCTTTTCTAAACTGGTCACACACAAGTGGGCGGTTGTAATGTTGATTCGTATTTTGCAAGGTGAGTTTTCTGTGGATGTTGAGGTTTTTTGTAGATTCCACTACTAGTAATAACACTTGTGGGTTTTCTCCTACTTCTCTTCTTTAATCTCCGACTACAAACATTTTGCCAGGATTGAAGAGTCTTGGAAGTCCAGATCCACATGCCACTAGTAATGCCCACAACTAATAACATAAAAATTTTGACCATAAAAATTTCTACTGCTGGGATAGAGTTATTCATCATGCAGTCTAAATTTTTAGTCTGATTGTTCATCTTGCATTTCTGTTGAGTTGCCACAATTTTCCAGTAATCCATGTTCAGTCTCTCATAAAAATAGCAAGCTATCACACAAGTTGCAGGCACTGTATACAAGACTGAGAAGACACCAATCCTGACCATAAGTTTCTCCAACTTGTCGGTGTTTTCTCCACCTGTTTTCATCACCCTCCTGATATGAAAAAGGGCCACAAACCCGGAGAGAATAAAAGAAGTGCCAATGATTAGATAACAAGCCAAAGGAACGAGCACAAACCCCGTCAAGGCGTTCACATCCATGCTGCCAACATAGCACAGCCCTGTCAGCTCGTCCCCAGCCACCCTCCTCATCACCAGGATCATGATGGTCTTCACGGCCGGGATGGCCCACGCTGCCAGGTGGAAGTAGCTGCTGTTGGCTTCGATTGCCTCGTGCCCCCACTTCTTCCCAGCCGCCAGAAACCACGTCAAAGTCAGGATCACCCACCACAAGGAACTGGCCATACCAAAGTAATACAGAACCAGGAACACAATGGTGCAGCCAGTGCTCTCCAGCCCCTCCTGGATGACATAGAGCTGGCCGCTGTCCCTGTCACAGGCAATGCTTTCAGCACCTGAGAAGAGGCGGATGATGTAGCCCACCGAGTAGACACAGTAGCACATGGACAGGAAGATAATGGGCCTCTCGGGGTACTTGAAACGCTGAGGATCTATGAGAAAAGTGAGCACGGTGAAAGCGCTGGAGAAGAAGCACAGAATGGACCAGATGGCAATCCAAACGACAGCAAACTGTTTGTCATCCCTGCTCCAGTAAACATCAACCCCTGGCGTGCAGAGCGGCGCGCAGGAAGCGCTCTTTTCCACATGGTGGAACTTGCCGGGATTTTCACAGGACGTTCTGCTCAGGCTGTCCTTGTGCTGCTGCAGGTCGTGGCCGCTGCTGGGCCGCTGGGGACGAAACATGGGCGGCAGCATGCTGGAGCCCCTGGGTGGCTCATCCGACCCGTTGTTGGGGGCTTCCATGCACAGGTAATTGGGGTCGTTCTTTTTGGGCAGTTTGCTGCAGTCCAAGGAGTCCGGCCACTTAAAATTGAACTGCTCCATGATCGGCGAGCACTTCAGCCTCGCCTGCTCGCACATCACCCTGCAGGCTGGGATCGGGGTGGAAACCTGCTCCGTGCACATCGGGGCATAGAGGGAGCACAGGAAAAATTTCAGATGGCTGTGGCACCCGTACTCCACCAAGGGGGCAAACTCGTGCAGCTGAATGGCAGCTTCCCTTTGGTTTTCGTGCCCCATCAGGTTCGGCATCCTCGTCATGTTGTAGCCGATATCCTTGCACATGGGGATCTCTACGGGCTGGCAGCGCCCGTCGCCGGGCCGGTCGATGTCCATGGAGCTGATGGCCGCGCAGCAGCCGCTGAGCCAGCAGAGCAGCAGCGCGGTGCTGCCGGCCGCCGGCCCCATTGTGGCGGCAGGCGTGCGGCCGGAGCGCGGGCTGCGGGCCGCGGGGCTCAGAGCAGCGGCCGG
>NW_024500572.1:619155-620430 GCF_017590055.1 Onychostruthus taczanowskii
GCGGCGGCCCCGCGGGGAGCGCCCGGGCGGCGGCCGGCGGAAGGGAAAGCGGCCCCGCTCCACGGAGGCGCCGAACTTACTGCGGGCAGCCCGGCAACTTTCTGCTCCCCGGGCTTCCACTTTCGCGATCCGCCTGCCCACCTCCCTTGGCTGCGCTCCGCGCTGCGCCCCGCTGCCGCTGCCCGGCCGAGCGATGTCCGCGGAGCTCGGTGCGGGCACAGCCGGGCGATCACCGCGTCCCCTCGCACATGTCCCGGGCGGCTCCGGCTGCGCCGCTGTCTCCGGGGATTCTCCGCTCCTCCAACGGGTCGCGGCTCCTCACTTTCTTGCCGAGAGGTGGAGATTGGTTTATCCGAGCGCGGAATAAAGGAGGAGGAGGGGGAGGAAATATCTAAGCCATTGAAGAGGGGGGCCTGAAAAATCCCCCCCTCCTCGCCGCCCTCTGGTCTGGGTTTGCAATAGGTCGGCTCCGCTCGCTGCGCCGGGCAGGGCTGGAGTGTGCGTGGTGTCTGTGCCGGCCCCGCTCCCCCCGCCTCGCCGGCTCCTGGGGCCGCAGCAGCTGGGGCTTTTGGGGGCGGCTGAATCCGAGGATAAAATAAAGTAAAAAAAAAAAAAAAGAGCTAAACCCAAGAAGAAGAAAAAAAACCTGTGCAGGATCCGCCTCGCATACGACATCCACTTTGCATGAGAAAGGTGAAGCTGACACGGTGATTACTTTCCAATCACTCGGAACGCCTTGAAACCTCCTTAAGGACCCCTACAGGTTCTCCTTGATCGGCACAGATTAGAAAAAGCCCCATTTGTTTCTCTCTCCTTCTCTCTTTCCTTCCTTTCTGCTTTCCCTCCCGTTGCCCTCTGTTGAAAGTTTAACAAGATCTTTTCTGTAGAAGGCGTCAGCCTGCCCTCCCTCGCTCAGGTAGGAAGCCAGGGAGAGCGAACGCTTCAGACTTCGTGTCTCCTAATAAGAGGGTTGAAGGTGGTGCCTCCTTGACTGCCTTTATTGGAGGGGGGGCAAAGCTTTAGCAGGGAGGATGTGGGGAGGAGGATGCATTTTATGGCGAGTGCTATAAACTCTTCGCTGCCAGGGTCATAAAATATGGTTGCTTTCAGCCTGGAGTCTCAGCTTTTTTTTCAAATGTCGTGCTTTGTCTCGAATTCCTAAATGAACAGGACAGGCAGGATTGCTGGAAAAGTACCTGATTATGGTTTTAATCACAGTATGGCATCACTCGAAAAGTAGCTTGCCTTTTTTTTTTTTTTTTTTTTTTTTTCTTT